>NW_010368035.1:201603-213317 GCF_000414095.1 Morus notabilis | reverse complement strand
TTCAAATTCAAATTTAAATAATCACATTATTTACATAATAATTAATTCTCAATTAATTATTTTTTTCGAGTATTTAATTTTAGAATTCCGTAATTCTAAAATTCTCATTTTGCCCTCTGTGTCTGGTAGAATTACTAGGACGACGCGGGGACTAATGGACCTATAATCCCGTGCTCCAATAAAATTAATAATCAATTAAACACTTTAATTAATTAATTAATTCTATTAATTCTAATAGTTACTCCACTATAAACTTGGAATTGCACTCTCGAAATTATAGACATAAATTACTCTAAACTGTGAAGTGTCTATTTGATATAGTCATTGCATATAGATCAATCTTCCATAAATAATTCATAATTAGAGCAAGGTAAAATCCGTTAAACAGTGATTCATAAAACACATTCATGAATCGGAGCTCCTACTGGTCCAAGTACCGAATCAACCCTCAAGAGAATTATTTATCTACTTCTTTCTTAAGAAGGAATGGATTCCATCTCGTGTAATAACATTCCCGGCTACCTACTTCATCATGTCTCCAAAATACAAGGAATAGGACTCAGGATCTCAGAATCCGTACCGAGTAAATCAAAAGACACAAATCCATAAATAGGAGTCTGTTAAGAACTCAGGATTAAGATCATCCTATATATGACCATCGGTAGACTCAATTAGAATTTCTATACTTAACGGAATTATTAGAAATTCATATTGTGTCTGTGTCCTTGTTCCACATAATCTCATTATGCGAAATACACTCATTCAATATCTCACCATATCAACAGTGCGGATAACACCGTTCCATTCTAAATGGGAATGACATGTATTAATAATGTTTTAATTAAAGATTCCAAACTTTAATTAAATTCATTATGAACATTACTTTTTGATTATTATCCTTAAACATTATCCTCTCGTATATAACACTTATACACAATGTTTAAGGTTACATAAATAATCATGGAATTTTTATTGATATTCATAAAATATTCATAAATATATGCACATAAAATAATGAATAAACTCTTTTATTAAATAAATAATAAATATCCTATTACATCTCATGCTTCTAGGACACCATTCCCAACATATACATATAGATGTATTTATATGTTTTGGGAAACATATATGTTAAGGTTTGAATATTTTAATTAAGAATGTAATTTGTAACTTATGTCTACTAAAAGATTTTAAAAAAAAAATGTTCCGTAAATTTTAAGAAATTTTAATAAGTACAAGTTAAAATTCAGCTACAGTGACGGTCAACACAGTAGGGTCGTCACAATAAGGTTGTTAAAGATTATTAAAATGAAAAGAAAAAAAAAAAAGAAGAATGAACCCTTTTTTTTCTTGGGATAGGTAGAAAGTATCTGTGGAAACAGATGAATGTCCTTTTTCTAACTATTAATGTCCTTTTTCTATTCAAGAAACAAAAAAGGTAAACCATGATTTGCCTTTAAAAAGAGCAAAATCATAATCAACCAAACCGTCCGGAACAAGGAAAAGAAGTAAGATAGCAGCAACCATGGAGAACCCGGGGAGCAATAGCATAATTAGTATAGGAAACAAAATATATAGTAAAGAATAATACACAAACAAAAAAAAAAGTATAAAAATACAGCAAAAATAAAATGGGACTTATCTTAAAAGAAGGATAGCTTATAGCATGGGTGGGAAGATCTTGTAAAGCGGTATAGTTTACCAAGAACAACATGTATAGCACAATAATAACAAAATCCATCTTTCCATTTGAAACTCTCATAAGGAGAGGCTAATAAGAATAGATTACTTTTAAACTCATATAGAAAGATTAATAATGATAAACTTACCTTTTGAAACTCTCATACTAATAGATTACTTGTAACTCTCATAAAAGACACTTTCGATAAATAACTTGGAAAAATTAATAATACAATACCAAAATTGAAACATATGTTGCGAAGTGGTATATAAAAAGAAACCAACACTACTTTAGAACTCTCAAAAAGAAAGATTAGTTATCTTTATCATGTAGCAGTTATTTTTAACTTTAGAACTCTCAATACTTTCTTCTCAAACACATTATCTTTTTGTATGTGCAGATCCTTCCTTACGCACATGGCTTCTTGTTTGTTTCTTTTCTTCTTTAGGCGACATTCTAGTACTTCTAAACAGCAATTCTCTGCAACGCGCTCTTGCTTATACATTTTTCTTTCACAAGTAGGCCACACAAATGCATATAAAAAGTTAATGCTGCTAGAGATTGGTAGAAATTTACAGCGCATATATACAACACATATATATATTAGACTTCTTCGCTTGTCCAATATCAGAGGCAGAATTAGCATTCAGTATTCACCACCTGCTCATGATCAACATTATTTTGGTACTTGTACAACTTGGCACACACCAAATAGTAACCGAAATTAAGCACGCCTATCACAACCACCGTCCAGTACACATTGTCAAGCCTCCCTCGGTTCATATCATCTGGCAACCACGCAGTGACCCTCCGAACGAGATCGATCAAGGCGGTGCTCAGGTAGAAAGCAATGCCAATCACCATTGAAACCATAGCAGTGGCTGTGTTCCTAAGTGAGGCAGGGAATTCTTGGTAGTACAAGGAAACTTGACCCGGAAAGTGAAATGCCTCTCCAATGCCTGCCAATTTCAGCTGTGGGAATAGCCACACCGCCAACATAGGGACAATATTGGAATTAGCCAGGTTGTGTGCTACCCTGAGACGCTTTGACTCAACTAGGGCTGAAACAACCATGCTGAGGATGTTAAGGACGTGGCCTAGTCCTATTTGCTGGAGGGGCGTCGGCGAATGGCGAGTCAGCTTCTGCCACGTGGGGCAGAGGAGGTGGTCGATCAGAGTCAGGAATATGGAAGTGGTGATTAGGACTAGGACTAGGATTGAGCTAGCTGGGATTTTGAAGTGTGGGCCCAGGTGAACGTCCATGGTTAGAGCTTGGAGGATTGTTAAGCTAAGTAGGATTGCAATTGGGGTGCTCAGGAATATGCTTGAGGACCAAAGAGGGAAGATTCTCATAAGGTTTTTGAAGTCCTCTACTTGTTGGATCGTGCATAATCTCCATGGTTTTGCTATTGACCCTTCCTCATCTGTCAAGTCTCCTTCGGTTTTCAAAGCTGCACCGTTTAGAAACCTGCATGGAAATTCAATGGGAAAAGTCTCATGTTTTCTTATAAATTATGAGGCCTAAAAAAAATGAACTGTCAAAAAGACCATGTTTACAACCGTCAGATCTACGTCAGAAACTATATGTTCTACATACTTGTTCAATCTGATGTTATTTTGACCGAATCCAACAGTCAGAAATTGGCCCTACTGTTAGGGAAATCCTATCAGAGTAGGATATGAATTTTTGTTAAAAGACTTCAGATTAACTTTGTGGCGTTGGTTAAAAGAATTTTGACCCGAGTGAGTGGATTTTATGGTTTGAGTGTTTCCTTGCCTTGACTTTGGTAGGATATTGAAAATCTTGTTTAGTTAGGGACCCTATTTCAGGCACAATGTTTAACAGTTTCTGGCGCCATATGCAGATTATCCCTTCTTCAAGAGAACTTAAAGAAGAATATGTATACTCATAGAGCTGGACCCCACATCCATAAGTACAATGTCATAGTGTGCAGCCGAAAAAGTGAGTACTCCATCTTTTTTCAACATCCATAAGTATCTATTTCATCTTTTTCTATGAAGCATTGAGTAATTTAAACATTGAAGAACCACAGAAACCTTATCTGATCAAAGTTTCGAAATCAACTACTGCAGCTGAAGCTTAGAGTTCCTACTTTGTTAGGATAAGTACTGTTTCTTGCTTAGTGTTTGTACTGAGGCTATAGCATTCTTTTATTCCTTTAAAGGAACAAAGATGGAGGTAGCTTTATGCTCTTGAATCTTCTTATCACTTCCTTTTGAATAAGCGAATAACATCTATTAAAATTACCCGATCGGAGAATTTATAGGAGAATTTATAAGAGTATGTTATATGGTAAGAAGCAAGGGCGTAAGTGCTTGCTAAAGGAATGCTTACAGAAGCGAAACGTTAACTACTTGAATAAGAAAAACAATATTTTTCATTTAGTTCAGTAATAATACGGTTAATCTAAAAGAAATTCTCTGAACTTTACACTAAATGTCACTTTGGTCCTTAAGTTTAAAACTTCCCAAAACTGACCTTGATCTATCTTTGTGTGACAAAGTTATGTCATTACATCTGCTAACTATTAAAAAAATAACAAAAGCAACACATTGAATTGTGTGTGGTGAGTTGAAGTGGATTGTAATTTCACTTGGAGCCTCGTGAGACAATATAACGTAGATTTAGAGGAAAATCAGATAGAATATACTAACAACAGAATATGAACATCATACCCGATCCTTCTTCAATGAGTTAATCCCACACTAAAGACCACTGAAATGTTCATTTTAACATCACTTGAATGGTGGGGGGCATGTGATTTTTTTCCGTCCAGATTTTAATGAAGACGTATAATGGAAAGACTAGCTCTGTCGGACCAATATTGATCAAGGTAAATTATGGAACAAATCAAGTGTCAGGAACCAAAGTGAGATTTGATGTAAAGTTGGGGGACTATTTTTGAGATTAATCCTGATAATAATCAGGCAAAATTTCTGTTAGCTCATATTTGTACCTGAAGCTCTTTGAAGGTGTCACATCCACCGTCTTAGCCTTCCCATGATCACGGCCATAGTAGTAATCCTCGATTCTTGATGAAAGCAAAACCTTCCTTTTCTTTATAGAGGCAACAACGACACGAGCTAAGCCTATGAATGGACTTGATTGTGGCTTGTCACGATGAAAGAAACGCTTTCCCAACAACAAAATGGTTGAGCCTATTAAACTTGAGACAACACATATGCCAAACCCCCATGCCCAGCTAACATTGTCCTGAATATAGACAATGGCAGTTGAACTTATCACAGCTGAAGTGTAGAAGGTGAAGAAGTACCAGTTGAAGAAAATCTCTTGATCTTCATGTTTGTCAAACTGGTTTGCACCCACTGTTGCCATCGTAAGGTGCCAACCTCCAATGCCAATTGAGACCACGGCTATGCCACCATATAAGACTGCTAACTGAAGCTTTGATGGTAATTTACAAAAGCTCGATTCCCTTTCGCATGTCAGTGGCCTCAGGGGGTCAAGTGTTGCAGTTAGATTTAAAAGAGTCATTCCCTGGAAAAGGTAAAAGGTAGTTATTTTCAAGTACTCTCACTTGATACCTAGCTGCTGGCCAAGGTAAACTCACGGGTTGTGTTTGGTAAGAAAGAAAGAAATGTATATAACATGTGAGGAAAATGCTGAGAGTAGGTAGGACTTTTGTCTTGTTTTGTTTTATATAGATTCCTTTCTCTAAGCCTTACATATTAGGAGATATTAAAATCGGGGAGGATTTGAAATCTCTCACCCAATCTATTCTATCCACTTAATTCTCTCCTACTAGACAACTACTGGTCCTGAAATCCTTCCGCAATTTCTCCCATCCTTACTTCGCCTTCTACTTTTCCCTCCTACCAAATAAGCTCTTGGCGAAGAATTCTAAAGAGACGAATTTGCACCAATCTATGTAGTATTCTCTAGTTTCAGGTCATGTTTGTACCTTCTTCTATTGGTATTCATTTTATTTTGGTGAAGAAATTTTGAGCAAGATAAAATTTATGTAGATTAATCTAGTTAACATAATACTACCAAGAGAGTTTATAGAAAAAGAGAGATGCTTTCACCAGAAGAGTGATGCAAGAAGAGATTAAGACAACAGAGAAACAGCCAAGGGAAGAGTCTGCGATAATTGCTCCAACGATGGGGAAGAAGTTGACGCAACCGCTCACGACGTTTGAAATCTGAGTAGCATCAATGCTCTTAACATGAATTTCCTGAATTAGATATACCATCAAGTTTGCCGTAAGTCCACCACCAGTTAGTGCCAACCCCATAAAGCTTCCTGGTTTTGAACAACAAGCATTCGTGTCAGAGCAAAAGAGATTTCTTCTGTTTCTTTGGCCATTAATGTTGAACAAGATTTTTCGTTGAAGAGAAATAGAACATGCATGTTAAACATTGCACAAGAGAAACATAATCAATCAGTCATGTGATAGAGAGAGACCTATAACAAATGGAAATGTGATCCAACCGCCTTTTTTGCCACCGGGAAGTGGCGTTTGTGCTTGTCGTTCAACAGAAACTGACTCATTAAGATCCAACTCTTGTGATTCTGAGTTAGCCATTTTTGCTCTTGTTTTAGGCATTCTGCACTTATATTGGTCCGCGTTAATCTTTGTAGGGAGAGCAGTGAGGCATCTTGTGAGACGATTTTAGAGGTGTTGAACCATCTTGTACTCTTTTTTTTATCCCGTGAGAATCTACAACAAGAAAGTAGATGTAGCTTTTAAGCGGGCCGTTATAAATATTGTGTGTTCTTGTTTCTTGTTTTTTGTTTTTTTTTTTCTTACCTTGTTATTGCTCTCATAAATTAGGGACTAGGATGTAATTCCCATGAGTGTACATGTCCAGATAATGGTGGGTATTTTTTTTCTTATTTCGATAGGGATTGTGTCATGTGTTACTCCTCAGATAATAATTAACAAATCCTACTTTTTATGTGTCAGGTTGACTGTAGAATCTATCCTAGATCTTGTAAATTCATAAGGAAGAATAATTAACCAATCATACTTTTATCACTCTGCTTCAAGCAAGTAGAAAAGCAGCCTTAGCTCTTTTTTTTTTTACCTCAGAATCAAAAGTGGGTGGGATTCATATTAGCGCTTGAATAAGAAATAGTACTAAGTGAAGATTATAGAACATCGTTACCAATACCAAGTCCAACAACCAGTTTTTTTGCTTTTGAAAAAAAAAAAATATATATATATATATATATATATTCAAACTAAACATGTTTCAAACTTTACATATCAAATCACAGTAGTTTAAACCATATGTTTCGAACGTATTTACTAAATGGGCCCAAAGACTCGCCCACTGCTTTTGTCATTAGAATATAAGAAAAGATTTGGCCTGAAAATGGGACAAACTGAGATTCTTTTGCCTCTTTCATACTGTTTGGACATCACGGAAGCTAACCGAAATAAAATCTAAGTGAAATAAGGGCAGCTAACTTCTTGCTCCTTCAGGGAGAGAGAGATCCGGATATGACAATTTGGCCCCAAACGGTCTCTTTTATGACTAATGGGGATTATATTTGTTCATATTCAAAGTTGTCAAACCAGTCAGAATTTAACAAGTCTTTATTACTCGGACAATTGCTTTGTTCTTTAATGTTATCTTCTTAGACTACTTTTTTTTCAGTAAGGGAAGCAACTCCCTAGTTTTTCTTGTTGTCTTCTTGGTGCCGCGTTACAAAGCAAACTGTACCCTTTCGTAAACAACAAACTTGATGAATCATGCGACATGAAGAAAAAAGATTTGACATTGGTCTCCTTTGAATATGCTATACGCAGAACAGGGCCACAAGTTTAGCAAATTAAGGAAAATTTTCATATAGAAAAAACACCAAACAAAATACAACAAACAAGAACAAAAACAAAACAAAAAAGACCTCAAAAATTTTAACAGAGAGGCCTAGTACAACAAATGAGCAGTCATTGGGGAAAGTCAGTAGACCCCACCCACCTTTGACCTGATACAGATAAGACAGTACAAGCATATAGTTGCGTGACCCGCAACTTATCATCTTAGTGTATTAACATGATACCCTCTGCAGACTGCAACTTTTAGATTATAGCGTTCGTGTTTATTGGAAAAAATGAAATAATTATACCAAAAAAAAAAACGAAAAAACTTGGTAAATTAAGCATTACATAGCAACTGATAATGGATTATGCTGTTTTCAAATCAAGCATATTCCGGATTGAGTGCGATGGCCTCCTGGTAAATCATATCTTTCATTTGGTCTTCTGACAATGGTTGTTGCTCAAACTCAAAGGAGAATGGCTCCAGACACACTGGTTCATCAGCAACGTCATGCAGTCTTGCCATGTAAGGATGGGCTAATGCTTCCTCGACTGCAAATATAATACAAATTTACAAATGGTATTGTTAGATGAACCTAGTAAAGTTAACTAAGGTATAATATGCTACTTGATGATGGACTATACAAATTTACATATGATATGTATAATATGCTACTTTATGATGAACTAGAAAGACATCTATGAGCAGATGTAAGTTTATTCAAATGCAAGCTAAGCTGGGTGTCACTGAAAACATAAAGCCATGCAGAAAGTGTTGGGATTTAAACGAAGAGTTAAACAACTATCAAATCTTAAGGTCAACGCATCATTTGCCAGCACCATCAATTTCTCTGTTTTGGTTATTAGATATTTCAGTGGCTCTAAGTCAGAGAATCTTTAAACTTCAACATGATGAGCATTTGTTGTTATTTCAATGCTGAGTCGTGGCACAAAAGTTCAAGATCATAAAAACAAAAATCAGAAGACCGGTATTAGTTAAGAAAATTACCAGTGATTCTTTTATTAGGATCAAATGTCAACATTTTGTCAACGAGATCTATGGCTAGTGGATGAACATGTGAAAACACTCTGCCTAACGGCTGACGAGGAAATTGGGAGAGTTGCCGAATGTATCTTTTTGCATCCTCATTCCGAACAAACCCGAGATCAGACTCCGTTGGTGTGCCGAGGAGCTACACAATATACAAGTATGCATAAGTAATTTCACAATAATTTTGATTTCAACACAAAAAAAAAAAAAAAAAAAAAACCCCTCATATTTATTCTAATGTCTTATAGAAGAAATCAGAAATAGTATATGAAAATCAGCAAAGCAGAGGTATTGGATCATTTTTTTCCATTAATTGTACGTATCCTATTTTTGACCATGCATATCAAGCACGGACTCAGATTGTGGAAGAACAGAGACCGAGATCTTTTAGTAACAAAGAGAAACTTCAGTTTTCTAATTATACAAAGAGCTAGGAGTTATAGAAATATCCCTTTATAGAGTAAGTATCTTCAGCAACAATTTTTCTTTTTCTAATTTTCTAAATGAGAGTCATAAATTTTAAGACTTTAGCCTATGGATGAGCACATTAAAGTCGAAATCAGATAATAGTAAGAAGTTCACATTTTCACTTCTATTTGATCTTTACCTCTGTCAATAAGCGCATCTGGTGAACATGATCTTTGCCCGGAAACAAAGGCTTTCTGTTCATAAGCTCCATAAATATGCAACCCACAGACCAAACATCTATTGCAGCACTGTAATCTGAAGAGTTCAGTAATAACTCAGGTGCTCTGTACCATCTGGTGACAACATATTCTGTCATGTACTCATTCTCCGCGGTGGGACGAGCAAGGCCGAAATCGCATATCTTAAGATCGCAATTTGCGTTCAACAGAAGGTTACTGGGTTTCAAGTCTCTATGAATAACATTAGCAGAATGGATGTATTTCAGCCCCCGAAGAATCTGGTACAAGAAGTACTGCAGAGAATTTCCAGTTTCAAAATCATGTCAGTCTCAATAGATAAAAGAACCAGAAACAAGCTGCAAAAATCACACCTGTATAGTACTTACCTGACAATGCTCTTCTGATAAACTTTGATTTGAACGAATAATTTGGTGAAGATCGGTATCCATAAGCTCCGTCGCAATGTAGACATCGGTAAAATCTCTCCGTACAGGTGGAGGAATCACATCTCTTATAGCTATCACCTATTGTACATGCATAAAATTTTCACCTTTTAATTATCTAAACAGCAAAATAACAATTATCTTTCTTTATTCTTTTTTTTTTTTTTTTACGTCCATAAACTGGCTACAGTAATCAATCCATGAATTTGGAAAAAAAAAAAAAAAAAAAAGAACAGCTCTCTTTTATTCGTTGTTAACAGAGTTCATTTTACAACAGTCCCAAGAGGTACATGACTTTATTATCTGTCTCTAATTTGGTGAAAATTGTGTACGCATATCTAAACAATTATCTTGTACGTACGTATTTAAATAAACGACTGCAAAAACGTGAGTATAGATCACACCAGGAAAAATCACAGAAAAATTCACTTATCAAAGTTCTTTATTTTAGAGCTCTCAAGCTTGTCAACGCATACATGCAAGCGTGTATGTGTATCCTATAGATATATAAAAAGGCGCGATAAGCTAGCAGGAGTCAATGGACCTGCTAGCTAATAGAAAGATATCAATAAGATAAAGATATCAATCTTATATTCTTTCAAATACACATATCATATCAATCTCGTGCTCTTTTAATAGAAAGATATATATATAAATCTATATATGCAGATGAATTGTATAGCAAGACTTGTTATACTGACATTTTCGTGGTCCAGATGCCGAAGCAGCTTAATCTCCCGAAGCGTGCGCTTCGCATCCATGTGATTATCAAACGCGTTGGCTATTTTCTTGATCGCAACCACCTCGTTCGTCTCCGAATTCAGCACCGAGCTTCGAATCGGAATCAAACCAGAAAACTCAAATTAATCAAGGAAAACAAGCTCACAACTATTCAACTATCCAAAGACCATGAAGATTAAGAAATTGAGGTCGAATTTCAGCCAAAGACATACCAGACGATTCCGTAGGCGCCGCGACCAATAGGCATGATCGGAGGGCGGTACTTGTTGGTGATCTCGAATAGGTTTCCGAAGATGTTGTACTGAATGTATTGGCCTCCGTACGACGCAACAGCCGGGAATTCCGTGTACTGCTGGTGGGCGGCGGCGGCGCCGTTGCCGTGTGCGGCGTCAGCCATCTTCGTGAAGTACGATGCTCTGATGATCACAGGAATTACTCTCTGACTTAATTTCTCTCTCAATCTCTTTGTCTCTCTCTAACTTTCTCTCTCTAGAAGTCGTCGAAGACCGAATTGTGAAGACGAACACGACGAGAGATCCTTCGACAGCGAGGCTTTTAAACCAAATCCAGCGAGAAATTGAGAGAAAGATTTTTTTTTTTTTTTGTTTTCAGTTCGGAGTAAATGCGAGGAGGGAATCAGGAAAACGCGCGCGAGAGGGAATTGGAGTACGCGTTTTGTCTGAAGAAGGAAATTGGAGGGCTGAGATCATAGCCGCCTTAGATTGACGGTCGTGATCTGCCAGAACTATTCAACGGTCGTTCTTGTCAGACTGTTTTATTTATTCAATTTTTTTGTTTAGGATTGAAGATAATAATTTTTATTGCAAGCTACATAGTATAGCGTTTGGACTACGTAGACCATTATTATAGAATACGATTTTTTATTACGATGATGTTTGAGAAATAGTTCAGAGAATTGTATTTGAGATTGTGGATAAATAAATAGGAATATGTACGTCTAATAGCTTCATGGAATTTACAACAATATAAGAATCAGGGCGTTTGGTATGGGATAATCATAAGAAATCATATTCCCAAAAAAGTGATGGAAGGTAATATGATTCCTAAGATTAATACATTATTGTGTTTGGTTCCATACAGAAATCTTTCTTAAATTCCTAGAAATATTACATTACTGTGTTTGGTTGTGCATGGAAATATTGTGAATTAAAAAATATTTTTTTAAATGAATAATAATAATAATAATAATTTTATTATTATTATAATTATTATTGTTATTATTATTATAATTATAATTATAATTATAATAATAATAATTATTATTATTATTATTAAATCATGGCTTCAATAATGTCTCAAAAGTAGAAACAGTCATGACC
>NW_010368035.1:142027-201287 GCF_000414095.1 Morus notabilis | reverse complement strand
ATAATAATAATAACAATAATAATAATAATAATAATAATAATAATAATAATAATAATAATAATAGTAATAATAGTAATTATTATTATTATTATTATTATTAATTATTATTATTAATTATTAATTATTATTATAATATTAATAATAATAATAACAATAATTATTATTATTATTATTACTATTATTATTATTATTATTATTATTATTATTTCTATTACTATTATTATTTTTATTTTTATTTTTATTATTATGAGATTCTCATGATTTTGAGATTCCTGGGAATTTGAATAACATCTTATTGGGTGGGATTAGGATTACCATAAAATGGGGTAATGTGAAACCCATGGGCTTCACTTTCCTGGGTTTTAAAAAAGTCTAATAATTGTACCAAACATTAGAATCTGAAAGATTCCCATTCCCACTCATATGATTACCCCATACCAAACGCCCCCTAGATATTATAGACAAAAGTCTCCGGTACGTCAATATATCGGTAAATCAAATTTTTTGTCAGTTAAATATGCATAAAATTATATACAAATTAAAAAACATACATATTTAACTTATAGAAAAACCTGACATACCGATACTCCAGCATTCCATAAAATCTTCTTATAAATAAAATGACAATTATAAAGGGGAAAAAGTTTTGATAAAAATAACAAAAGTTTGACAATAATATAATATACATGTAGGAGATTCTCTAGTACGTCTGACGTATCGGTATGTCAAATTTTTTTAATCGTTAGATCTTTATACTTTTTAATTTTTACTTAATTTTATATAAATTCGACAGACAGAAAACTTATCTACCAGTATATTGGCGGACCGGAAAAAAATCCTCATAAATTTATAGGTCAAAACATGACAACCAATAGCGTTGCAGTTGGAAAAAATTAATAAAACAGTAGTGATTTGGATAAGATACAAGTTTTCTAAGAGCAACTTGCAACTAATTAATAAGACAAGGTACAAAAACAACGGAGAGCTCCATCATTGGTGTAATTTTATTTTGGGTCACATTTTCTTTTTCTCATAAGCAGACAATTTTCCCTAAAAATAAAAAATAAAGAAAACAAGACATTGATTAACTACTATGAATATCCAAATGTTATGCAGTTGGGGGTCACAATTTTAGTTCATATGAGGCAAGAAATACTGGGCTTATTCTTTTAGATTTTAACTTGAGTATAATTCTTGAGTTAAATTTGAGTTATAACTTGAGTTGAACTTGTAACTTGAGTTTGTGTTTGGTTGTATACATTTGAGTTATGATTTGAGATAAGAATCTTTTTGAGTTTGTGTTTGAGTGAGTCAAAACTTGAATTTGTATTTATATAGTATTTTAATAAAAACTCAATGCTGATGAAAAATTTTAATAGGGTATATGGGTCGGGTTTTATTCGTCGTTTCGTTATCAACGCATAGAAAAAAAATCATCTCAATCAAAATTAAAACGAAAAAGTTATAGCATTTTTAAGAATAGAAAAAATATTGTTCATTAATTTGAGTTTGAGTTTCTGAACTCGAGTTGAAGGGGAAACTTGAACTCGAGTTTTAGTCCTAAACTCGAGTTTGAACTCGAGTTTAAACTTAAAAGAACATGGACTCGAATAAAATTGTAACTCGAGTTGCTTTTTTTGAGTTTTTCACTCAAACAAGCCCTTAATATGCTGACATCACCAAAAAAAAAAAAAAAAAAAGGGCAACACGGGACTTGAATGAAGATAGAAACTAGTGACCAGAGGGATTGACATTTTGGTGGAGAACAAACGAGAAAGACGTCAAATTCGAATATTTCATCATCTTAACTGTACAGATTTCTTTTCCAAAGTTCCGTGTGGAAAAAGATGAGTTGGATTGATTGCCTTTTTTTCCCCATCTACAAGGACAGGAAATTAGGCACACGCTTTGTGGAAAAGGGAAAACGCAAATAATACTTCGGAAATTGGAAGATCTAAATAAAATTGCAGATGTCTAAATGAAGCCATTATAACATATAACTATCATTAGTATGACCAGAGGAAAAAAAAAACTATTATTAATATGTTATTTCCTTGAAATTGCGTGTGATATCTAAATCTCAAACTCAGAAAATACCTTACTTCGTGCAGTTTTTTTTTTTTTTAATCACTAGCTAATCTATCATGCTGCTAAATATTGCTTTTCAATTAAGATTGCTTTCGGCAATTTATAAGTAAAGAGCAAAGTCAAAGAAAAAGAACAAAAAAAAAAATACAAGAATAACTAATGCCACTAAATATATTCTGGTAGAAATATGAAAGATATCCTATTAAATTACTAATAGCATATATGATAAATTTAAAATTGATGGCTAAAATAAAAGTGTTATTTTTTTAAATATGATTTTAGTATTCAAAGATGAAAATTTTGACTTGCGGACTTTCATCCTTGTTTCGAAGCCTCGCAAGGAAACCCAAAAAAATTCTTACACGGAAATTTTCGTCTTGTCAAAAATAAGGAAACAAAAGAAAGGCAAATCGTCCTCATGGTATTGGTTGCCCGTACGTAACGTTTAATTTTTAGTACCATAAGTATTTATAATACTTTATGTCATCATCGATTTAAATTTTTTTTGTTATATCAGATAAACTCCTTAACTTTTTTTTAGGAATAGAAACTCCCTAAATGAAAAACAACAAAAAAAAAAAGTTGTATGGTCACTATAATTATTAGTTGTTAGAATGCTATGGACACTAACTCAAATTTTAACTCTTTTATATTAATTGATGTGGCATATAAGGTGTCATTTTTATGGGTGTTTAAAACATTATCACGTCAATTAATGATAAGAGATTATATTCACCAATAAAAAAAATGACAATTCACATATCATATCAGTTAATACACAAGATTTAGGATTTGAATTCGTGTCTCTAGCATTACTCATTATTATGTAATGTGATATTTAGACGTGTATGAAATCCTTCCAAAAAATAGGTGATTTTGTATAATTATTAAAAATTACTAAGGTCTCGTTCATTTCACCGATTCGAGTTTTGCTACAGTAAAATGCTTTCAGAAACAATCACATTTAACTTTTTTACTACAGTAAAAAAACTCATATAAAGTCACATCTTAACTCGAATTAAAAAACTTAAATTAGCGAATTAAATAGACTTTGTCCATCCACTGTAACTTTTGTTTAAGATCAAGACCGGGAATATGGGTTCTACTCTCGAGTCTTGACCCAAGAAAGAAGTGAAACGTAGTCCACGAATGGACAATTCAAACCCAAACTATATGAACATCCAGGCTTAGGCTAGGCTCGACACTTCCCATCTTTAAGTTTTGGGCTATGACTAGAGGTGTTAAATGGGACGGCCCGACCCAGCTCGTAATAGTGCCGGATTCGGCACGGCCCGGTTCGCTACTGTTACGGGACGTGTCGGCCCGGCACGTGTAGTGGGCTAGGGCTGGGCCTCAACTTCTCAGCTCGCGGCCCAAGCACGTAGAGGCCCGTGGCACGGCCCTTGTTCGGCACGGCCCAAGCCCTAATTAGGCCCTTGTTCGGCCCGGCCCAAGCCCGTGAAACTGCCCATTTCAATTGGTCCAGGGGGCCCTTCGCGGGCCAAATGGGAGGCCCGTCACGTGCCGCACGTTGGGCCCGCGAAGGGCCCAACGGCTAGAATCCGGAATTTCACCCCAAAATTCCCTATAAATACCCATTAATTCCACCATAAATCCCACACAACAACTCAATCTCAACTTTTTATCTCACTCTAATTCTATCTCTCAACTTGTCTCTTTGATTTTGATTCTAAGTTTTTTTCTTACGTTCATTCATTTTCTTGCTCTTTCATTTACAAAGTTCTATCAATTTCCAGAAAATGGCCGCACCAAACTTCCCTGATTTCATTGATATTCTTGAGCTTGGTGATGAGGCATTTTTGGAGGAAGAAATGATGCCTCCCCACCCCACCCCCACTGAACCAGAAAATATTCTGGTGGATAATGTTTCAGTGCACAACGAGGAAGCTGGAGAACGCAACAGGGAAAAAAGACCGCGAACTTCTCCGTCATGGCAACATTTCACCGATGAGCCTTGACCAAATCCAAAAACAGGTGAGATGGAAATTTACGCGGTATGTAAATATTGTAAAAAACACTTTTCTAATAAAAAATGGTGGGGGGTACTGGTCATCTGGATAGACATTGGAAAGTATGTCTACTGTTGCACCAAGGTGGGAGTGTGGACTCCCGCCAACAAACACTATCACTCACATCACAGGGGTTACAAAATTTTACATACGACGCACAACGTGCTCGTGAGGCACTAGCTAAATTTCTAGCTAGTGCCGAATTGCCTATTTCTTTTGCAGATGATGCCTCGTTCGAAGAATTCATCCAGACAGCCTTTAGCCCACAATTTAAACGGGTAAATAGAAACGCAATTCGTTCTGATTGCATGAAAGCTTTTTATGCAATGAGATAATCTCTTGTTGATAATTTTAGGACTTTTAATGCTACTGTCTCTTGCACTTCTGATCTGTGGGAAGGGTGCAATAAAACTGAATATTTATGTGTCACAGCGCACTACGTTAACGACGATTGGGTTTTACAAAAAAGAATAATTGGTTTTCGTTTATGTCCATATCCTCATAATGCATCATCTATTTTTAGTACAATAATGGAAATTTTTGGGTTTTATGGGATAGAAGATAAAGTTTTAACAATTACTTTTGATAATGCGTCGGCTAATACAATTGCAATTAATCTGTTTAAACGTAGTTTGAAACTAGCATTTGGAGGGAAAATTTTTCATCAACGGTGTGCATGTCACATAATTAATTTAGTAGTTGATGCAGGAATTGAATATATCTTAGCTAATCTTACAAATATTAAAGAATCATTATCATTCATATCTAGTTCTGGAGCTCAGCTCCAAGAATTCAAACAATATTGCAGTAACAGTCATATGCATCCAAGAAAGTTTCCAATTGACATGAGACATAGGTGAAATTCAACATATTTAATGTTGAGGGCAGCACTCTCGTATTCACAGCTTATCACGACATACGTAAACAGTAAGAACGATCAAATTTTAATTTTCGATCCTGATTGGCAGATTGCTGAGTATTTTTTTAAATTTTTAGAAGTTTTTTACAATGCTATTGAATTACTTTTCAGAGTTTATTATCCTAATGCACATTTAGCTTTACATCAACTATTTAATATTTCAAAAATATTTTCATATTATAGGGATACATAACTTTTTAGAAATATAGTTAAGTTAATGGAAAATAAATTTAAAAGTTATTGGTCAAGTTGTCCTATGTTATATGCATTGGCAACCATTTTAGATCCTAGGTGCGGAGTAGATGGAACTGAATCATTGATGACTGCTGTCGCAGAGAATTTAAAAATAGTTATGCAACTAAGTATTACTAACGCTAAGAAAATGTTAGAAAAAGTTTTTAGTTTGTATGAAGCAAAATACAGCACAGGTAAAAAAGAACAGGGAACTTCAGCGTCAACTACCAGTTCGGGGCCTAAAGGATCGTCGTGGAGTTTCTTGAAGAAGAAAGAAAAAACGGCAGGATCGTCCTCAACACAACCGTCTACGGAACTAGTAAAATATTTTGAAGCAAATTTTGTAATCGATGACGACAAACTAGACATCTTACAGTGGTGGAAGAGCAAGACCGATCATTTTCTAACACTATCCATAATAGCTCGTGACATTTTGACAACTCCAGTGTCAACAGTAGCATCGGAGCAAGCTTTTAGCGCAAGCAACCGAATTCTTGACGAGAAGAGAAGCAGAATGCATCTAGATATCTTGGAGGGCCTAATGTGCGTTAAAGACTGGAAAGATGCCAGAAGACGAAAATAACAATACACAGATGATTCGATGCAAGAATATTTTTCTGGAAGCACTTAGGTTTGTAATTTACTATTCCTAGTTACTACTTTTTTTTCCTTCACTAAGGTTTTGTCCCGATCTCCCCACGGGTTTTACTTAGCAAGGTTTTTAATGAGGCGGTCATTTATGTGAACTCCTATTACGTCAATTCAATAAAATCACATCCCTAGAATATATGATGAATTTTATGTCATTTATTTATTTTTATTTTTTTGTATTTAATTAATTATTAATTTTTATTTTTATTAGGCTATAAAGGAATTTGAAAATATATATATATATATATATTATCTTATACACTTAGATATATTATTAATTTAATACATGGGCCCAAATTGGAATCATAAGATTTTATTATTTAATTAAGTTATTAATTTATCGAACATTCATTTATCGAGATTTTATTGTATAGAGAAGAAATTTCTTATAAGAGAAATAGTGATAGAGCTATAATAACCCACCTTTTTTTTTGGGTACATGAGAGGGTGTTTGGTAGGAGGGATGGATGAGGGGAGGGAGAGCCTCAATCTATTGTTTGGTTGGAGAGAGAGGAGGAGTGGAGGGATGTCGTCTATCTTATGGCCTACTAAATTGGATCCTTCTATTAATGAAAAGATTCGAGCAATGCACACTTTTTAAAATTTGAAAGACTATTTTACCCTTTAAATAAATTATTAACAAATAGTGTATAATGGATAATTTAGTAATTTCATAAATAATTATTGTCTATTCTTTCAACTCTCATTTCATCCTACCAAACAACATATGAAGAATTACTATAATCCCCTTCATTCTTCTTACTCTTATTCCTCTAACTCTCTTATCTTTCTTACTCTCCATCTCCAATCAAATGGAACCTAAAAGTAGATTAGTTTTCTCCATTTTACTTAAATACTACGATGTTCCTCGAGCCCAACCAACAAACAATATGTGTTGTTTATTAATTGGAAAAACACTGTCAATTTGCTTGCAAATTGTGTCGAGATTTAGATGATATAGAGTTCACATTGTGAAAGGATTTTAAGATGTAAATGTATGTATATACATGTTTGATTTAACCATTATTCTTATGCACCATCATTGTGAAAGGATTGGATTGGATGATGTGCTAATCACAGATTAGATTGGATGCAAATTTCTAAAATCCACAAAATGTGCAGATCGGATAGGTTTGAGTTAAAAAGTGCAGTTTAAATCGGATGAACATCCCTAAAAAAAATTGCCCCATAATATTAAAAAAATATTTTTAAACCGTCGAGGTACCTAATTGAAATTTTAAAAAACACAAAGTATCAAATGCATATTTTACTATAACAAAAGGTACTGAAATGATATTTACCTTCAATAAATGACTAGAAAATCATCTAGAATCCCTTTTTTATTAATTTTTAGTTTCTTTAGGGACAGAATCCTATTTTAAGAATTTATTTAAATGCTTCAATATTTTTTCACCGTGATAATGCGCCTTTAGTTTGAAAGTTTTATTGTTGATTTGAACTAATTAATCCCATTAACAACTTAATGTGCTGTATCCATCCTTGTTACATGGAAGGGTAATTATGCCATGCGGAATGACTTTGTGAACAAAATATGTATATACTAGTTCTTTATCCCGTTTTTTCCCTTTTTTTCTGAGTAAAACGTATATACTAGTTAATTTAATTTCTAAATTCATGAGATATCAAACAGGCGTTGGTGTACACGCCTGGCAGTTGTGTCAATAACTTCGCGTATGATAGTGTGTATCCCAGAAAAAATTGTAGCTTCTGGAGTCAACATTGAGCATGAGATTCGAGTATAGGGGTTGTTCTTTTGTTTAAAAAATTAAAAAAAAATAATAATTTAAATTTCAACTTTATTTAAATTCATATTCTTTTAAGTTTTAATTTTATTCAACTTTACTCAACTTTATTCAAATTATAATTTTAACTCAAGTAATAACTCAAATTCAACTTAAAAACTACACACTCAAATTACACTCTAAAAGAACAACCCCGAAATATCGAAGAATGCTGCTACTTTAACCGGCTGAGTATTTTTAAACGATGCTGCTACTTTAATCGGGATGGACTATCTCAAAGAGATGTAATAAGACAAGGCCTTCCTTAAATTTAACCCTCATTTCAAATTCTAATTTACTACCCGTTTATTTCACTAATAAGAGTTTAAAATTTAAATTTTACTAATATAAAAAATTATAAAAAATAATCACATTTAATTTTTTTTATTACAATAAAAAATTCTCATATAAAATCACATCTCAATTTAAATTTTAGCTCAAATTAAAAATTCAAATCAACAAACTAAACAGGCCTTAAAAACTCACAAAAAATCATATCTTAACTTCTCTATTATAATAAAAAAAAATTTAATAAAAAATCGAATCTCACCTCAAATTTAAAAAAAAAAAAACTAAACAAGCTAACGTAATAATATCAACTCTAATTCAAAAAAAATAATATCAACTCGGGACAAATTCTTGAGTTGATGAGTGGCCCCTAAAGTCCAGCAACGTCGTCATAGAGAAGACTAACGACATCAACGTTTTGCAATCAGGCCGTCTGACCTCCTCATACAAAATCATCAATCGACATTACTGAACTAGAAATGGCCCAACTCGTAAAACAAAAAACCAAAAGAGCGTTCACAAATCTAAAGAACTTTCTTTGCGTCTAACGCACGAAAAAACCATCAGAGCTCAAACAACAGAACAATTCAAGTAGTCTATGAAAAAATGTGGGTAGAAAACCTCAGAGCAATCCAAATGAACATTCAGACTAGAAGTGTAATATTATTTAATTAAAAAGCTGATTACCACTGCGTTGCACTAGAATATTTCGGTTCAAACACGTCCCAAAAAAGAAAAAGCGCAGCAGAAAACCACCTAGTTCCCCTTTTTTTCTTCCGTTTCTAATCCTTGATAGAAAATCCACCAATTCCGTCATTTACCAACAATGAAAACACAAAAAAAGAGAAAAGAAAAGCAAGGCAAGCAGATATTGCACCATCGTGAGTGTCCCATGCTTAGGCATCAGCAAATCTGCAACAGAAAATAAACAGTAAGCAAATCTGAAAGTTTGGGAAAAAAGAATTTACAAGTAATGGAATCGATTAAAATTTTATTTGCCTTACCCTAGCTCTGAGAGCTTGAGATGGGCTTCAGCGTAATCAACAAAGAAGGCATCCTCATCCTGAGTAGAAGATTGTCAAACAAACAAGTTTAAGGAGAAATCCTATTACATAGACAAATTCAAATAGAGAAAGAAACGAGATACACACCGCAGCATATTTCTCAACCAGTGGGCGGAAGACGGGGTCTGTCAGAAGTGTCTTGTCAGATACAAGCTGTAGAAGGCCTTCCTTCTCTCCACTCAGGAGTTCACTGATAAAAATTGAGGACCATTGTTAAGAATATACGTATATAACAACTATGGCTCCTAATGCCAAGACATGAAAATGCGATTACTAAAGCAAAGGCAGGAAATGACACTTACGTAAAGTAGGTGTTGTCAAAGATGAGAGGGTTGCTAGTCCAGGGTCCCTCAAAACCAGAGCGTTCCTTGTGGGCCCTTCCCTGAGAAATTTCGATAGTTTTAACACAAATTACACCAAAAATAGTTACAATGAAAAGATGAAAGACACATCTAAGAATGAACATACCAGAGTGTGACCACCAGAGAGAGCAACAATATCCTGGTCACTGAGGCCCATGGTACCAAACACATCCCTCAAATGGTCAGAACCTGAAACACCAAAGAAGTACGTTACTAAATCAGTACTCCAATTGTTTTAAGTGATACAACAAAAAAACATAAAAATCCATTCCTACAGTCTACAATATACAAAGTTACAAGACTACTGACCCTTGGTAGCATCAGGAAGACGGCCTTCTGGTGGTGGGTTAGGCTTGTCCTGACAATTAAAGGGCAAGTATCAATATCAAATGAAATCTTTGTAACAGGGAAAAACAATGAAGCACATTTCATGAAGACCAACACACTCAGGATAACAAATTTCATCTTAACGAGTTGGCAAATATCATCATAATAGCTGTATTGTTCGAAACACAATTGGGAAAGAAAAGTTCTATGATTGATCTGTTTATGACAGTTAATTACGAAGCCAAATAGGACATGACATTATCGCCAAAACATTCAACCAGACAGTAACTAAATCATCCACCAACAGTCTGTCAATGCAAATAAATGATTACTTATACAAACTAAAAAGAACAAATATGCAAAACATGTAAGAGAAAACACTTGATAGAATAGCAAAGAACAACGAAACCACTAAACTAACAAAAATCACTCCCCGCCAATAATTTTTAAAAATCTAAATAATCAGAAAGCTAACTACATGCTCTAAAATGAAAATTAAGAAAATAATGACCCAGAGAATTCAGATTTAGAGTACAAAAATTAGAAATCTAATTAAAACACGTAAGTAGCCTAAACAATTGATCTAATTAAGACACATAAATATTTTCAACATAATTTCAAGCACATGAACAAACACTTAAAAAAGAAAATCAAACGCATAAATGTCAAGGATTTAAATCAAATTATAAAGTGAGAAGCGAAGAATCTTCACCTCTCTTCCTGGGTGGAATGGAATCTCAGGGCCACCAGTAACCTCGACAGCAACAACACCAGCCAACTAAAATTTAAAAAGAAATTAGAGTCAACAAACCATAAAATAATACATGTGTGCGTGTGTGTAAAGATAGATTCAAAAGTAAAACGTCGTATTTCCAAGTGAACAATTAAAAAAAGGAGATATTAAAGTACCTGATAGAAGTCAGCGTAAGAAATGATAGGGAATTGTTCCTTGATGGGCTCCAAAAGCCTAACGGCGATATCGAGGCCATTGTTGGCGCCGTGAGCGAGCTCCTCTGGGTACCTAATGGTTCCGAACGGACCGCCGGTCCTCGTCTTCTTGTCAAAGGTCCCAGCAGAGTGCCATCTGCAGAGGCAGAAATCAACCCAAAAAAAAAAAAAAAAGACTCCATGAAATGTCAGATTCATTCACAAACGACAAACACAGAAAAATCAACATGTACAGAAACATACGCGAGTCGGAGAATGAGAGGAGCGCAGTTCTTCTCAGCGATGAATCCTCTGAGCTTCTTCTTGGCCTTGTCGACGGCCTTCTTGTAGTCTTCACTCACGGTTGGGTAGTTCTTGGCCATGATCGCCGATTCTGCTTCCAAACCAAACAAATCAGAAACTCCAGATCGTTAGGAAACAACATTTCGCAGAAAAACAACAGAGATTGAGAAACGAAGAAGCCATAACAGATCGGAAATTTCGAAACCGATGATTGAGAAAACAAAACAATCGCAACAAACCTTTTGGAGCAGAAAAGCTTAGACGAGAGAGAACGGAAGAGAAACGAGAGACTAACGAAACCCTAGCGCGGGACTGACACGAGCAGAGCACAAGCCTTGACTGAGCTTTGGTGGTGGAGAGACGGCAATGGGGAAGATATAGGGGTAGGAAGGACAGAAAGTTCTAGTAATTCACTCTCGGTCGTCGGATATTTGGAGATCGTGTGGCCGATACTGGATATCAATTTGGACGGATGTGATTCGTTTGGACAATATGGATGTACGGTCAATGATTTGGGTAGGTGGCAAATTTTTAATGAAACGAAATAAAGCACCAAAACTACCAAATAGAGGTCAGTGTGATTGGAGGAAACAGGCTCGTTTCATGCGAAAGGGCTATAAAGTTGGTGTGGCCCACTTGAAGCATGTATGTAATGCATTATGTAATTAAAAAGAAAATGTGGATCGAATTGATCGCTTCGTTTGACTAAATTGCCCTCGTTGTTCGGGTCAAAAAGGAAGTCGTGGCGGAATGAGCTATGATCCGGTGTGTCATAATATCACTATAATCATGTAAGCATTGGACCTTGACTATAATATAATTGGATCTTATTTATTGATAATTAGATTATATTAGATTTGGTTCTTTGGTGTAGAAAGAAATGTGACATCGTCACAAATATCTTGCTTCACTTCCTATAAATATGAAGTTATTGTAGGAAAATTCTATAATTGTTAATAAGTTAAAGAAATCTGGTAATAAGTGGATTTCTTCCCAATTAGCACGAAATAAATTTAATAGATTTGTTGATATATTTCTTTTTTTCTTTTTTTCCCTTTTTACCCCTTACAAGTTTGCAAAAGTTGATGTCAAATTCTCATTTCCAGACTTCTAGCAACAACAACAACAACAAAAAAAAAAAAATCTCAAGAGAGCGTTGCATACTATCCTCGCACAAGTCAAGGTTATATACGTCATTTAAAAGCTCTAAACAGCTTTAGAACTTTTTGAATAAATAATTAAAAAAAAAGTATCTACACTCCATTGTGTGAACGCGCCCATCTTAAGAAGATTCCATTCGGGTGAATTATTAAATCACCCCCTACAATAAATATTGCTATGTCACCCCTTCAAATCATTGGTCCATAAAGAAGCTCCCCAAAAACATTTTGCGGTTTTTCTTTCTTTTTTTTTCTTCACCCCATTATTCTCGCTACTTTTTTATATAATATGGCCAACCCAAATTTGTTTTTTTTTTTTTTATATTTAGTCGTGGCATTTTCTAGCCACGTTGATGAGAAGAAATCGTGCAAATGACCCGCGGGTGAGAGACTTTCGAGGAAGATAAATGCTGACCAGAGGACTGCCATGATCAAGTCATGTTATGCAACATCGCAATGCCTCTTGTGTGCCGGCTTTTTCGTTGGTTGAATTCCATAAACTAAAAACGTTTTCTCACCAAAAAGAATAAATAAACTCTAGTGGAACACACCATCCTACCAAAATTGTTGTTCTAAATATTTGAATTGGTTTTTCAACCGCGTGTGTCCACATTAAAAATTTACAACGCATAATATATTTAAATTTGATACTTTTGACTTTTTTAAAAACTTTTAGAATAAGACATTTCTTTAGTACTTATGAAAAAGTACTTATGAAAAGTTTATTTATTTATATTTTTAACTTTTTATTTGTGAAGAATAAATTATATCTCATCTACATCATTTTATTACATTATTTGTTATCACATAAGTGCTTTTGACTTTTTTACCCAAACAGATTTAAAAGCTCTTCTTAGATATAAAAATATTTTTTCAAGCACTATATAAACACTAATTAAAAAGCTCCAACTTATGTTTATCTTATTGTACTATTTAAAAGCACAAGCACAAGCTATCCCAAACGGGTACTATATTTTGTGATAAATTTTCCACCAATTATAACATATGATAAATTTGACATTTAATTGTTATTAGTTTGAATGTTTACTATTTCATATAATCATTGCAACTCTTGCATTTTTAATTATTTTAAAAATAAAGTTTACTTTTTACAACTTTTAAGGCTTAGTGATTATGAAAAAAATAAATTTAGCATTTCAAATAACATTATGTATTAGAGTAAAAATAAAAATTACATATTATATCATACTTTTTAATACTAAATATACAATTGACATTAATATTTATATTAAAAATAGTTTTAAATGGTTAATACATAATTGCTTTCAATTATAAAAGAGACTGTTAAAAAATTAATTCAAAATTAAAACAACAGTTTCTACATATCATGAAAAACAATAATTCCTACCATAAATTATCATAATAACTGTAAAACAAATAATTCATTGTTAATCATTTCAACTCTCTCCCCGTACTAAATAACACGAGAAATTATCCTAAATTTTCTTTATCATTTTAACTTTTTCCATCCTATATTCCTCTGACCATTCCAAGCCTTTAGGGTTTTCAAATATAAAAAAGTTTCAATGCACACGTCCATCGCACAAGCATTTTCGGAATGTGCAAAAGGAATTTACCAATGTGTCCAAATCTGTAATTATCAAAAAAAAAATGTGTCCAAATCTGTGACTACCTTTATTTTTCTATTTTTTACCAAACAAAAAATACTTTATTTTTAGTTAATTCAAAGGCATAACCTCGTTCTGGTCGCCATCCAAGGCTTCAGAACCCCACGAGGCCACATCTTGATGACTTTAACTCCCTTGAGTCCACAGGAGTTTTTTTTTAATTATTATTTTTCCGAGATAATTAGTTTAACAAATAAAATATTGTTGTTCTTTTGAAGTGTAATTTGAGTGTAGTTTTTGAGTTGAATTTGAATTATAACTTGAGTTGAAGTTGTAACTTGAATAAAGTTGAATAAAGTTAAAACTTAAAAGAACGTGAACTTGAATAAAGTTAGAATTCGAGTTGTCTTTTTTTTTGAGTTTTTTAGACAAAATAACATGTCAGAAGTTTTAGAAGTGTTTACTCTGCTAAACACTGTCAAGAGATGGCAACAAAAGGCCGTCAAGAAATGCCATAACACTTTTTCTATTATTTTTTTATCACTTTTTTCACTCATTATTTATATCTTATTTTTTGTTTAAATAATAATATACTATATTAGTAAAATAATGAAATCTATGTTTAATCTACGTGTTAAATAGAGAATGATAGAAAAAATATATGTAGCATTTCTTAAAGGCCATAATTGTACATTTAGAATGTTGGGTTTCTCAAGTGGTTCATTGTCACTTGAGGCTAGCTCAAGTGGTTAAGTGTGCGTGTGTGTCTACAGAATTTTAATGGTTTCATTTATTGAGTAAAATGAGAGTCACAAGCCCCACATTATATTAAAAAAAAACTGTTGGGTTTCTGCTGATCGATGTACATTGCATATAGACATTTCCTAATGTAATGGGAATAGTCTTGCACATCTGGCCTGTGCCTTTCTTTAAGTTACAAAGCCTCGCTCAATTAGAAAAATAACTATTGTTGATATCAAAATTTCTCACACACCGATGGTCCATCGGGGAAGTATTATCCCCACTTAGGCCCGCCGTGATGGGTGGGGTTTTGTCCCTTCGTAAAATGCGCTTCGCTGGTAGGAGGGGTTGGCACTCTAGTACATATACCTCTCCAGACCCTCGTCTCCAACCGATGTGGGACTTTTGGCATACAACAGTGCCCCCCGAGACGGGGGACTGGGAAGGCAGGCCGTGGCCAAACGTCCCCAGTGGAGTCGCCAACTGTTGATACCAGAATTTCTCACACACCGATGGCCTACCGGCAAAGTATTGTCCCCACTTGGGCCCGCCGTGACGGGTGGAGTTTTGTCCCTTCGTAAAAGGCGCCTCGCTGGTAGGAGGGGTTGGCACTCTGGTACATATACCTCTCCAGACTCCCGTCTCCAACCGATGTGGGACTCTTGGCGTTCATTTACATACAGTTCATTCAAACACAAAAATACTTAACTCAAACTAGAATCCACACTTTCAATAAACCCACAAGCCGATAATCTAAAGGGTAACCTCAAGGTAATCCGGCGGGTTTATTGTTGACGAAATCCAACCGTCAACAACTATAATAATAAAATGGTATTAATCAAGAATTTAATGTAAAAATTTAAATATATGTACCTTTAAGGGTAAATTTTATAATTTTCTTTGCTCAGTACGTTTTGAAATTCCGACCTTCTAATTCTTTAAAGCCTTGTTGAAATTAGTGTTTTGATTCGAGATAGTGAAGGCTTTGTTATAACTGTCTTATCTTTTAGATGCTTTGAAAAGTTTCCCTCTAAAAAAGTGAAGCAACTGCTCTAAATCAGTCTCATTTGGGGTTACAAATCTTGGCTTGCCACTTGATTTTATAGACTGATGCCTTAGAAATTATTCATACTATCCATTCCAACTCTTCTAATATTTCTGAGTTTTGGAACCCTGTATCTGACATCAAATGTCTTCTTTTTTTTTTCCGTAACCGTTTAGTTAACCATGTTCCTTGGCAGTAACGAAGCCATGAACTTTTATGTGGGGGGGCGGCTAATTTTAATTACATGAAAATTTTAATAACATTTAATTATTAAGTAACTAGAAATTGTTCTCGATTGTATTTCAAATCTTAAAAAATAATGTATAATAACCACGTTATCAAGATTATTAAAAAAGTATCATTAATCAATTAATTTATAATTTGATTCCATGGTCAATTCTTCATAAAATTTATAACAAAAAATACTGTCTACAATAGTGGTAACAACAAGTAGTGTTTGTATTGGTCTTTTTTTTTCCTTCTTTTCCTTCTCTGCTCTATTTGTTGCTTTCTCAGTTGGTTGATATTAAGTTAATGCTAACGTTAGAAGTATATAAACTAATAGATATGTGATATTTATTTTTAGTTACTTATAAATGGCTTTTAAAGTTATAATTAGTAGTATTTTTCAGAAAGTAATATTCTTAAAGGTATTGCTTTTAAAAAGTAGTATTTTTACATTTTTAAAGGTTCAAATATTAAATTTTCAATTTTTTTAGAGAGAGCTATACCTAATTTGATATATACATATAGGTTGAAAACAAATTTATAAAGTTTAGGGGCCTTAACAGTGTGTTTGGTAGGGTGAAAAAGAGAGATAAAATAAAATAAAGGAAGGATTTTGTAAAGGAAAATGAAATTTTAGGTTGTTTGGTAGAGAGAAAATGAGGAATGAAGGAAAATGAAAATCTATGTGGCCCACCAATTTTTAATCTTTCCAACTTTGGAAAGAAAAGAGGAGGGAAAAAGTTTGACAAAAAAATGATATGTAAAATAACAATTTTAAGTTAACTATTAATCATATTTTTATTTGTATTGGGGTATTATTATAAAATACTTTAAATTTGACATTTTCTTCTCACTTTTTTTTCTACCAAACTGTTGGTTTCTCAAACCAGATTTTTTTAAAAAATTGTGCGGACGCATGGTATCGATCGAATCACATAAATCAAAATTTAATGCGATCATTATTTCATGTTAATTTAACTACAAAGATATTAAAGAAAAGAATGAGGAATTTACCGTTGTTCGATTAGGACGAAAATCTTGAACTCCTCCAACACCGTTTTAAGCTCTTAAATTCCAAGAACACCACGGTTCTTTCTCAACGTATCTCCGGATTAACGTGAACTCGAACGTGTGAGCGTTCTAATGGGTTTCTCAACACATGAGATGGATGAATAGGGAAGCCACCTATAGTTATCACTTTTCTCAAAAGTATGTAATGACACTCAAAAAATTTTCTTTGATCTTTCTTTTCTTCTCCCGTTTTTCCTTTTCCCTGGAAAAAACCTTTTATTTTTCTCTCGTTTTGGAAAAACTTCACCCACCGAAGAACTTATTCCTCTAGCTCTTGTTATGTGCAGCCGCACATCCTCCTTCTGAGGAAACGTGCAACAGCACGCTTCCTCCCACTCTTTCTATTTTTTTTTAAATGAGGAAACGTGCTGCTGCACGTTTCCTCATATATATATACACACACACACACACTAACAAGGAAAGTGAAAAGGGAGGAAACGTGGAGAGTAAAAGAAAATTCCCTTTTTATAAAAAAAATAATTATAATTCATCCAAATTAATTTTAAATAATTTTAATATTAATTTTAATATTAATTAATCAAATTAATTAATATATGAGTATTTAGAATTCTTAATTCTAAATTAATAATTATAACCCAATATGATATATTCAGTTCATATTAATCTTATGGAGCCATTGAAAGGAACTATGGACATTATAATTTTAAGCTCCAATAATTTTGACAATTAATTAACACCTTAATTAATATATTAAAATTATTAATTCCAAAATACTCCACTATAAATTTGGAATTGCACTCTTAAAATAATAAAATAATTATGTTCACGGAATTTGTGTTGTCCATTGATATAGTCACTACATACGAATTAATCCTCCATAAACGGTTCATAATTAAAACTAGGTATTTTTCGTTAACCGCTTTAATTATATCTTTCTCTATAAGTACCATTGATCATCTAATGAATAATATATTTTATGATCCAATCATAAAATTGAGCGCTCTTATTATTCAAGTCCCGAATCAACATTTATGGGAACCGTCCATCTACTTCATTACGAAGGAATATATTTCATCTTGTAAATTAATATTCCCGGCTATTTATTTTACTAAGCTCCCAATATACCAAGACTTTGCCACTATTCACATGTGTCATTACTCAATATGTCAAATAACATAATATCATAAATGAGTTTATTAATTACTCAGAATTAAGATTAATTCATATATGACCATCATTGATTAATATTGAATACTCTATTTAATAACAAAATTTATTAGAGATTCATAATTAATCGTGTTCCGGTCCTATGTAATCATATTACATAAAATACTTTCATTTCAATAATCTCATTATTAACAATCTAGGATAAGATTGTTTCATTCATAATGTAATGAACCGCATTAGTAATTTTAAATTAAAGATCTCAACTTTAATTTATAATTACGGACAAGTTTAGATTATTTTATTTCAAACATTATCCTCTGCATATAACAATTATATACAATATTTAAAGTTACATCAAAAAATAATCTAGAGATTTTGATATTTATAAAACATTACATGTATGCAAAATAATATTGAAAAATTTTTTCATTTCATTGATAATCAGTAAAATATTTACATCTTATTTGATTTATGAGCAGAAAAAATTATTTTACTTTTTTCACCTAAGTATTTTACTTCTCTTTTCTATACATCCTACCAAACATAACATAGGCCTCCCTAGGCCTTATATGCCTTCATCCCTGTTCCTATGTCTGCAAATTATACAGCACATGGTTTAGCTAGGCATGGTCATAGACTAGAAGAAGATATGGTGTGGTTGGAAGATGTTCCACCACCTATTGTATCTGGTATACTGAAAAATATTTATCATTGAATAACAAATACAATATTTACTATAAAAATAAAAATAAAACTACGCACCCCACATAATTTTTATTTGAGTAAATTTTGTTATACATACTTTTATTATTCAAAAATTACCTCTAGCTATTTTTATAGAATCAATAAGGACATCTTATTTGCACTTTTTTTTCTCTCTTCACACCCACCTTTTTACTCTCAACACTACATTCTAATTACACACTCCACATAAATTAATTTATTATTTTAATATTATCTTTTATATATTTTTTTCGAAACTTTAGGCATGGAGCGTTTTTTTTCTGTTCAATAAGGAATTTCATTATCTGTGAATATTGTTTTGAAAAATTGACTATTACTTCGTTTAGAAAAATAAAAGCAAATATGAACACAGAATGAAAAATAAAAAGTATAAATAAAAAACCAATATCACACAACAGTAACGATAATTGACCTCCATGTAATTTTTTGTAGTAGTCATTGAAAGGTGAAAAGTAAGGCTTTGTTATGGATTTTTGAAATAGAAATAGTTTATGATTTGGGGTGTGTGTGGAGAGAAAAAAGACTCTCCAATAGTTTTTATTTTATAATAAAATATATTTAAAAGTCTTTTCCAATAAGAAATTTTATAATTTGAGAAGGTGTGGAGAGTAAAAGAGTGTCCGTACGGAACCATGCATAAGAAAATAATCATCCAATGCAGTGTTATTTTTGTGTTAAATCTAACACGTGCTTTATTTGATGTCAAATTTGTGTACAGAGCCAAATTTGTACAGAAAACATTATTTGAAAACACTCTTTAAACAAACTTCGCTGGGTGGTTTCCTTGCTGATTAAATGGATCTCAAACAACAATATTCAAATCAAGTGTGCTTTGTTTTTTTTTTTTTTTTTTTTTTTTTTTTTTTTTTTTTTTTTGCTACTCAGAAAAAAGAGATCTGGTCTGTGGTGCACTTTATGTTCTCTAACCCCTTCAGTTATAACAAGTAATCTCAGAAACCACCGAGTATGTAGTAAGGGCCTGAACTAGTCTCTCACTAACCATTTAATCAGTTTTCACTCCCCTACATCCGTGAGGCCGCAAAAACATAGCAAAGATGTTCTTATTACTACACCACGACCCTCGGTAGTCAAATCAAGTGTGCTTGTTCACTAGTTTTCCATACACTTGATTGTTGGAGCGAAAAAGGGGGAAAAACATAAAAACTACCGGATGCTCTTCTCCTTCCCATCTTTCGAAATATCATTAAGTTTTTACCTGTTATTTTCGTTTCTTAATTTGAAAAAAAAAAATCCGGTTTGGAAGAATATACATATGTATTCAAGAATAGATTTTTATCTTTCAAAAAAAAAAAGAATAGATTTCTGAGTACTTGAAGTTAGGGTCTTTCTATTTTGTTGAATATGGGCTGATAAGCCACACAATCGTAAAAATTAAAGACATGAAAAGTCGCACATATAAGGCAGATTGAAATATATGTAATTATCAAACTCGGACATTCTAGAAATTAAATCTTTATGAGCTAAATTTTCTTAACAGGCTATTGGAATGAAAAGAACGAGAAAGTGCAATCTTGTACTAAAGCAATCAAAAACCCAATTGTCAATGCAATACGTTTCGTCGCGTAATTAAGTACTCTTCTATAGTTAGGCTTGAATCTTGTATGCTGATGATCATAAGTATTATAGTTTAGAGACCAGTGGCGGAATCAGCATTTTACTTCAATAGAGATATACATTAAATTTTTTTTAATAAATTATTTTAGTGAGAAAAAATAAAAAAATATATTTATTTTAATGGGGTATATATTATTTCAATGAGAGTTTAAGTGTAAAATTTTAAAATTTTAAAAGATAATATTTTTTTCAAAAAAATTTGAGTAGGGGCGGCTACTCCCGCTCATCTTCAAGTGGCTCGGTCACTGCTTACAGCAAGCGGGAAAAATTAAAAAAATATTAATAATAAAAGAAGCCATTACCCATAACATGTTTTGACAAATATAATCCATTGCCCTCATTGCTGGAAAGCATACTACATAAGTAAACTAAACCCGATCAACCTAACTTTCCCGGATGTGAAGGAAGTTCTCTATCTTTTCCCTCTCTTACGATTATTGTCAACCTGACTTTACATTTTCCCTTAATTTTTCTTTCGAATCATGACATTTAAAATGGTTTGTGATCAGGAATTCAAAACAGTTCAAAATATTATTTAACAGGAGAAGCCTAGTTAGCCAGTTTATAGTATCCCAACCTCGTCATTTTAAAACAGAAATTCGTTTATGACTTTCGACAATTAAGCATATGATGGGAATGAACAAACCTATTTCAATATTGATGATTCAACGTGCCACAACCTTTGACTGGTTTAAATGGATCTTATTGTAATGGTATTATTTTCCTACCAGACAAGGATACAAGCAAAATTTTATTATACAATCCGACAATTTGTTAATTCAAACTTCTTTATAATTCTTTTACATCTAACTTTAAATCACAGATAATAACAGGACTCGGCTACGATGTCGTTGCTAATATTTATAAACTCGCGAGAGTTGTGCATCTCCATTGTAAGGGTGGCGCTCATTTTTGGAGCCAAGGTATGTCTTTTCAAAATAGAAATCAATAATAAGTCTGGTTTTCTTAAACAAGTAAGCACCACAAAGTTATCTATAGGCAGTGGAGGATTTAAGTACAACTCAATGGAGGTTACCGCTCCCACCTAAATTTTTTTGAAAAAAATATTACTTTTAAAAATTTTAAAATTTTACACTTAAACCATCACTGAAATAATATATGCCCTCACTAAAATAAATATATTTTCTTATATGTCTCTACTAAGATAATTTGTTAAAAAAAAATTTAGTGTACGCTCCCACCGAAGTGAAAGCCTGGCTCCGCCACTGTCTATAAGTTCATATTCCACATCTTTTCAGGGAAAATACTTATTTCGTGTGATATGCATGAGGAGGAATATCAACCCATATCACTTCAAGCGGATCATGGTTAGTTATGGACATTTCGCATGTGTGATGCAGATACAAAACCCATCAAATTGTGTGTAATGGATGAGTCCTCTCCTCTGCAGGCGTTTAAGGAACGAATCTTGTTGTTTGATTAAGTATCCGGCTTTGTTTCCCCCAATGCAAAGTTCTTTAGAAGCGTGATGAGCTCCTTTGCTCACCATGTCAAGCATGTCATCTTGCTTTGTCCAACTTATGTACCCCTAAAGGTCAAGAGTGTACACTTTTGTACAAGTGAAGAGTCCGGTATTACATCAATGGCAGAGGCGGGAATGTTGATTCGTTTTCTTCATCCTAATGGGATTTCAATTCATTGTTGGTCCTCCTACAAGGGATAGATGCAAGTGTGGACTCGTCAGTCAATGAGATTTAGACTAATCTAATTTGTGCGGCTTCGCCCCTAGATGCCAAGATGAGGGCGGCCAAATTGGCAGTGAAGGTGGCTATTGTTCTTTTACAACTCAAATCACAACTTAATTTTTTTTATTTTAATGTTTTTTCTCACAAAAATTTAAATTTTTTATTATAGCGTGAAAAAAATTTGAGTTGTGACTTGAGTTGTGAAAAGAATACACGTATCTCTCGGGAGATCAAACATTTTGATGGGAGATTGCAAGTGTCCATGGCATTGGAATTTAGGACAAACTTGAAGTATTTGTATTAATGATAGCGAAGGAGTTCATCTTAATCCATCCATGGATTCTGAAAATCAAAACCGTATACTTGAAAGTTGGTGCATATCTTGAAATTTTAATTTTAGAACACTTTCAATTTTAAGGTTAATAAAGATGTTAATTTGAGCAACACCTAGTGGCACAATCAAGAACCAACTATCATTAATACGGAGTAGTCATATAATGTTTGTCTCTTCGTGACATTTCAGGTGAAATGCCAGGTAGGGAACTGGGGTAGATTGTGACTTTTGAGAATGAATTTTCCATGGAGATTGAGCTGGAAGCGATTCAATTCCATATTCTTGTAGGTCTTCTGAATGGTACTTACTCTATATGTTTTTTTTTTTTTTTTATTTGGTTGCTAAAGAGCATAATCTATATGCTTGACTGTCAAGTCTTTGCTCCTCAACCTACGCTTGGTGTACGGCATTTAGTGTTAATACATTGCAATATATGCCCTTACTGTACGTGCTCTTAAGAATACGCTCATATGTCTTATTGTTTATCTCATTTTGTATCCCCCAATAAGTTCATGTCACGCTAATTAAAAATATATAATTTTGTAATTAACATGATATAAAATTTTAAGTGATGTGACATTTAACATGTCATCATATTATATGAAAGAGTATAACAATAAAAGGGACACAAAAGTTGACAGGACATTTCATAAAATATAACAGGGGGTGCTACTAGGATGCACCAAATGTGCCTTTATGGGCCGAATGTATTGTCTGGGAGCTTTAGGTGCATTCCAAGAGATCCAGATGGCTTAGCAGTTCCGCGCAACTCCTATATAAAAAATTGAAGAATTTATTTTTAAAAGTATATGAGTATAAACTTTTATCTCTTATTTTTAATAAATATTTTTTTAATAGTATAATTATTTAATTAAAAAGATTATAAATCAATAATAAAAAATAAAAATTCTGACTCATATACTTTATTATTTATCAATAGGGCCGGCAATATGAGTCACGACACGAATTTTATAGGTTAGGGTTGAGAAAAAAGAGGTTCGGGTCAGAATTGGGTCTATCTGAAATTGACATGAAAAACACTAGTCAATTTCAAGTTGGACCCGCCTAACCCGAACACGACACGAAACTCGTAAAAAAACTAAAAAATACATATATTTTTCATTGCATATTTTAAATTTTATTATGAACTTGTGATATCATGATAGTTATACTCAAAATCTTATATTATTATTTGCTTAATTTCAATGGATGTTATTGTAATTTAGTGTGTTATGAATTTTAAGTTATTTTGAATATGTAAAAAACTAAATAAAAGTATACAATTTTCATATCAATTTCGGGTTCATGGGATCTTATATTATTATTTGCTTAATTCGGGTCGTGTCGTGTCAACTCGTAAAGTGGTCGTATCGTGTTTGTGTTGCGATTTTTAAAAAATTTCGTGTCACGGGTCGTCTTCAGGTTAACTACAAATTTAAAAAGAAACGATCAAAACACGATACGAATACAATACGTGACACGAATTACCATCTCTATTTATCAAGATTACCCCAACAACTACATTGCCACTTCTCCTTTTACAAGCGAACAACTAAACAAGCATGACTAGAAATCTCCCGCTAACTCCAACACTTCAAGCCTGTAGTTATTAGTGGGCTGTGGCCCAACCTCATACTAATACTACTCTAATACGCAAGCGAGCCCAGCATCTCCACAAACACTATGCCAAATCCGGAGTAAAAGGGCTTCTTGATATACCATAGATTTCGGCTTGTTCATTTACATTTTTTTTGAGTTAGAGTAATTTGAGATCAGATTTTAATTTGAGTTAAAAGGTATATTTAAGTATAATTTGAGTTAAAACTTTAATTTGAGTTTATACTTAGATGTGCACATTTTGAGTTATAGTTTGAATTGAGAATCTATTTGAGTTTGTATTTAGGTGAGTCAAAACTTAAATTTGTATTTAGATAGTATTTTAATAAAAACTCAATGGTGCTGGAAAATTTTAATAGAGTATATAGGTGAGATTTTATTCATCTCTTCATTGTAAACGCATAGAAAAAAATCATCTTAATCGGAATTAAAACAAACAAGTTATAACGTTTTTTAAAAATAGAAAAAATATTGTTCATTAACTTGAGTTTAAGTTTAAGAACTTGAGTTTAAGAGAAAACTTGAACTCGATTTTAGCTCCAAACTCAAGTTCAAACTCAAATTTTACAAAAGAACATGAACTTGAATAAAATTATAATTTGAGTTTAATTTTTTTTTTTAAATTTGGGTGTAAATGAACAAACCCTCATTTACACAATGTTTTTTTCCATCAAAAAAAGATTTTACACCCTATGTATGTACATTTCATATCTATGTGTTCTTCAAATCAAAGGACTTGTTCTTTTGAAGTAAAATTCAAAAAAAAAAATTGAACTCAAGTTACAATTTTATTAAAGTTCATGTTTATTTGTAAAATTTGAGTTTGAACTTGAGTTTGAACTCGAGTTTTAACTTGAGTTTGGGGCTAAAATATGAGTTCAAGTTTCCCTTTTAACTAAGGGTCTATTATTTTGGAGTGTGACTTGAGTGTAGTTTTTAAGTTGAATTTGAGTTGAAGTTGTAACTTGAGTTTGTGTTTAGTTGTGTACATTTGAGTTATGGTTTGAGATAAGAATATTTTTTTTGAGTTTGTGTTTGAGTGAGTCAAAACTTAAATTTGTATTTAGATAGTATTTTAATAAAAACTCAATGATGATGAAAAATTTTAATAGGGTATATGGGTGGAGTTTTATTCGTATTTTCGTTGTCAACGCATAGAAAAAAAAATCATCTCACTCAGGATTAAAACGAAAAAGGTATAACATTTTTAAGAATATAAAAAATACTGTTCATTAATTTGAGTTCGAATTTCTGAACTTGAGTTGAAGGGGACACTTGAACTCGAGTTTCAGTCCCAAACTCGAGTTCAAACTCGAGTTTGTACTTAAAAGAACATGAACTTAAATAAAATTGGAACTCGAATTGTCTTTTTTTGAGTTTTTTGGACAGCCGAACACACTATAAGTTCTTAAACCCAAACTTAAGTTAATGAATAATATTTTTTATATTCTTAAAAACGTCATAACTTTTTCGTTTTAATTCCGATTTAGATGATTTTTTTTCTATGCGTTCACAACAAATAGAAAAATAAAACCTCACCCATATATCCTATTAAAATTTGTCATCACTATCGAGTTTTTATTAAAATATTATATAAATACAAATTCAAGTTTTGATCCACTCAAACACAAACTCAAATAGACTCACAATTCAAATCATAACTCAAATGTGCACATCTAAACACAAACTCAAATTACAACTTTAACTCAAATTCAACTCAAAATTTACAATTAAATTATCATAACTCAAAAATATAACCTAAAAAACCCTATTCATATGAGATTCAAAAACAGAAGCCCAACAATAATCGTACTTTTATTTCTTGCACAAAATTTGGAGTACAAAAATCACACAAAAAAGCGACGTGCCCTCGTACTCCGACCGCCCTCATACTCCGACCCATTGATTTAACCTTCCCAGTCTCCACGTAATTGACAAGAAAGAGAAAGAAAAAAAAAATATATAAAAAAGGATAAATCGAAACAGAGAAATCAGAATTCCTAACTGGCCCTTTTTTGTTGTTATTATTACTTTGTTTTTTGTTTTTTTTAATTACTTCGCTGCTATTTGCTAGGTAACTTTGCCCATTCTATCATGAATCGTGAGCTTCTTCGGCCATTGAATTAAACTCTTTTTATTATTCACATTTATAACTATAATTTTTTTTTTTAAGCGACTTATAACTAGTGTTTTAACTCTTTTTATTATTCACATTTATAACTATAACTTTTCTTTTTTTAAGTGACTTATAGCTAGTGTTTTAACTCTTTTAATTATTCACATTTATAACTATAACTTTTCTTTTTTTAAGCGACTTATAACTAATGTTTTTTGAACATGGCCTCCTACTTTATGAAGTGTGCATTTAGTTGGGGGATTCAGACTTGTGATTCAGAGTCAAGTGCAAGAACTTATGTTTGGATCCACCAAATCGTGCGTTGGATTGGAATCAGGGTTTGAGTCCCTGAGGGTTTTTTGGGTCATGATTCAAAATAAGCCCCTCCTGATTCAGCCCAACTTGAATCATTTTGCACAATGCACAAACAGTAACCTGAGTAATGACTCTCACCTTCCTCACGCTCAGCCTCAACTATTCTACTAGAGAATCTCCAGCCTTTCATTCTTCTCATGCTCCTTCAAAGAATCTGCTCAGTCTTTCTCTGTTTTCCCCTTTTCTTTGAATTTTTCACGCTTATCTTTCCTCACATGTTCTCATATTAACCGGGTAAAGAACCTACATCTCTGTGTTTAGATGTACACATTTTGAGTTATGGTTTAAATTGAGAATCTATTTGAGTTTGTATTTAGGTGGGTCAAAACTTGAATTTGTATTTAGACAACATTTTAATAAAACTCAATAGTGATGAAAAATGTTAATAGGGTATATGAGTGGAGTTTTATTCGTTTCTTCATTGTGAACGCATACAAAAATCATCTCATTTAGAACTAAAACAAAAAAATTATGACATTTTTAAGAATTAAAAAAATATTGTTTATTAACTTGAGTTTGAGGTTAAAAACTTGAGTTTAAGGGGGAACTTGAACTCAAGACTTGTTCGGTTGCATTTTTTAGTTGTGGTGACTTGAGTGTAGGTCTTAAGTTGAATTTGAGTTATAATTTGAATTAAAGTTGTAACTTTAGTTTGTGTTTGGATGTGCTGAGTTATGATTTGAATTGAGAATCTATTTAAGTTTGTATTTAAGTGGGTCAAAACTTGAATTTATATTTAAATAATATTTTAATAAAAACTCGATGGTGATGAAAATTTTTAATAGGGTATATGGGTGAGGTTTTATTTGTCTCTTCGTTGTGAACACAAAGAAAAAAAATCATCTCAATCAGAATTAAAACGAAAAAGTTATGACGTTTTTTAAGAATATAAAAAATACTGTTTATTAGCTTGAGTTTGAGTTTAAGAACTTGAGTTGAATGAGAAACTTGAACTCGGATTTTAGTTCCAAACTCAAGTTAAAACTCGTGCTAAAACTTAAGTTCAAACTCAAATTTTACAAACGAAGATGAACTTGAATAAAGTTGTAATTTGAGTTCAAACTTTTGTTGAGTTTTACTCCAAAAGAACAAGCCCTCAACAAGCTGTTCTTTTAAAGTTTTGACTTGAGTTCAGATCTTGATTTGCGTTAATGTGTATTTGAGTATAGTTTGAGTTGATACTCTAATTTGAGTTTGTGTTTGGATGTTCACATTTTGAGTTATGATTTGAATTGATAATCTATTTGAGTTTGTGTTTGAGTGGGTCAAAACTTAAATTTGTATTTAGATAGTATTTTTGAGCTCGTTTAATTCGATGATTCGAGTTTTTAATTTGAATTGAGATGTGACTTTATGTAAGAGCTTTTTACTGTAGCTAAAAAGTTAAATGTGACTGTTTCTGATAACTTTTTACTGTTATAAAACTTGAACTCGAATCGGTGAAATGAACGAAACTTTTGAGTTTATGTGCAAATGAACAAGCCCTAAGCACCCAAACTGAAAAAAAGTGTAAACTCGAGTTACAACTTTATTCAAGTTCACATTCTTTTGTAAAATTTGAGTTTGAACTTGAGTTTGAACGAGTTTGGGGCTAAAATCTAAGTTCAAGTTTCTCATTTAACTCAAATTCAAGTTAATGAATAATATTTTTTCTATTTTAAAAAACGTCATAATTTTTTCATTTTAATTTCGAGTGAGATGATTTTTTTATGTTTACAACGAAGAGACAAATAAAACTCCACTCATATACCCTATTAAAAATTTTCATCAACATTTAGTTTTTATTAAAGTACTATCAAAATACGAATTTAAGTTTTAACTCACCCAAACACAAACTCAAATAGATTCTCAATTCTAACTATAACTCAAAATGTGCTCATCTAAAAACAAACTTAAATTAGAGTCTCAATTAAAATTATGCTCAAATACACCTTAACTTAAATTAAGATCTGAACTCAAGTCACCATAACTTAAAAAATGTAAATAAACAATATCTTGGAAATCTGTCTCTTAGGAACGTCTTAGCAGTAAAAATCAATATCTCTAAACTCAAGTCAATATTATATTATACTCTTTCTAGTTTCTACAAAAAAAAGAAAAGAAAAAAAGAGTTCATATTATACTCTTGAAAAAAAGCCATACTTCTAAATAAAGTAAAATGCTGTTGATCAATAGTTATTATGTCTATTTCACAACTCATTTGTATTACGTGCCATACATTTTTTTTTTTTTTTTTGTGAAATTACCATTCAATCTTAGAACAAGCTTGATTTGTTGTAACGTTTTAGATTAATTATTGTTAGCTCAATGCTATGGAATTAAATTTGAGAAATAACCTTTGCCACTAAAATCTTATTAAAATTTTCATCACCATTGAGTTTTTATTAAAATACTATCAAAATACAAATTCAAGTTTTGACACACTTAAACACAAACTCAAATAGATTCTCAATTCAAACCATAACTCAAAATGTGCATATCTAAACACAAACTCAAATTAGAGTCTCAATTAAAACTATACTCAAATACACCTTAATTTAAATTAAGATCTGAACTCAAGTCACCCTAACTTAAAAAATACAAATAAACAATATCTTGGAAATCTGTCTCTTAGGAACGTCTCAGCAGTAAAAATCAATATCTCTAAACTCAAGTCAACATTATATTATACTCTTTCTAGTTTCTACAAAAAAAAAAGGAAAAAAAAAAAGAAAAAAAAAAGAAAAAGAAGAGTTCATATTATACTCTTGAAAAAAAAGCCAAACTTCTATACTAAAAAGTAAAATGCTGTTGATCAATAGTTATTATGTCTATTTTACAACTCATTTGTATTACGTGCCATTCATTTTTTTTTTTCTTTTTTTTTGTTTTGTGAAATTACCATTCAATCTTAGAACAAGCTTGATTTGTTGTAACGTTTTAGATTAATTATAGTTAGCTCAATGCTATGGAATTAAATTTGAGAAATAACCTTTGCCACTAAAATCTGGAAAAATACTCAATTGATCTGTAGTTCGTGATCTACATCTAGCTTAATATTAAGGTTTTAATATTTAAATTCTCTATTCTCAAGTTCAAAAAAATATACGCACATAAACCCAATTAGATAAAGGCCGATTAGACTCAATTGAAATTGCTTATAATTAATTAGACATATAAAAATAATAATTAGATGAGAGCATAATGCCATAATGCAACAGAATAAATAATGCTAATTTTTTTCCATCTCCTAATCAATGACAGAAATTATTAAACACAAACATCTACATTGAAAACAATGTTTGTTTTAGCCCATATGCGTCACTCACCTAACCGATCACCTTAAAGTTTAAACACATAAAAGAAAATTAGTTTTTTCATTTAATTTTTTTATTAAATTAAAATTTAAGATTAAATTAAAAAAATGAAAAGAAAAAAAAAACGAAATACGTGTAATAAAAGGGATCTAATAAGGTAGAACCGAGCTCCCAAATGTCGACGAAGCCGGTAATGAGAGAGAGAGACCCATAGAAGCCACAAAGGTCACACAAAAGGGTGGGCAGATTTCGTAATTAATGCAAAATACAAGGGCAGAAGGAGGAAGTCCCTAATATTTAATTGACAGCGACGCAGAAGTGAAAGCCAGCAGCCAAAAGAGCCATCCAAACAACAGCCTTTCTTTCTCTCTCCTTAAAATCCCCCCTTCCTTCACCTCTCATTGTGGTTCTCTTTCTCTCTCTATCTCCCTCTCTCTCATCGCTCTCTCTCCCCTCTGTGTCTCCGCGTTCTCTTCTCACACAATCTCATCCTCCCTAAGAGATTCGTCGTCGCCTTCTCGATCCCCCAACTGTAAGTTGTTTCTCCTCAATCTCAAACCCTAATCTCTCTCTAATCCGATCATTCTCGTTCGCTTCCCCAGATCCCCAATTTATTCACTTTTTTTGGGGGGGGATTTATATGTTGTCGTTGTGAATTTTACTTTGGCTTATTTGTTTTTCGGTTCGATTTGGTGCTGATTTCAGTTTCTATTATTTGATTTTACTGTTTGCATGCCGACGATTTTGGATGCTTTTGTAATTTGTGTGGTTATTTGTTAATTTGATTTCGTTGACGACGGGATTAATTTGATACGCGATGTCTCCGATTTATGATTTCGTTGTTAATTTGGTTTCCTATTGCTCGAGTCCGGAAGTGGTGTTTGTTAGATGATTTGGGATTTTAGGGTTTCATTCTGGGCATTTTAGGATTTTTGTCTTCTGATCTTATCTTAGTTTGATTCTGATTTTTCTAGGGTTTTGACGCCTTTGGATTTCTTGGTAGTATCTTGTTCGCATATGGAAAAGTTGAAGTGTTCATTGCCATTACTAAACTGTAGTTGCATGTTTGAATGATATTCTGATGGCTTTTAGATATCACATTTTCGTTATTTTCTTCAAATTCTTTTTTGGTTTGTGAGAACTTGTAAAAGAGAGAGTGAGCAACGTCTTGCTAGTTGCTAGTACGATATTGTGCTTTCTTTCGTTTTTCTATGTGATTCATGCATTGCTTCATAATTCGTATTCAATTGCATGTTCTCGTTCTATCAAGGGAATAAAAGCGCTCGTTTATATACTTAGATCTACTTGGTAGAATAGTTTGGTTAGAATTTTAACCTTTATGTTAATTTGCACTTTTATTGACCCCCTTAAGGCAATCATGAGTGACGAGGGAGAAAAGACTTGTCCTCTTTGCGCTGAGGAGATGGATTTGACGGATCAGCAATTGAAGCCCTGCAACTGTGGATATGAGGTTTGTGACACTCGTTTTTATTTGTTGGTTTGGATGGGAATGGGGATTGCTTTCAATCTCGTACCATATTTTTCCCTTTCCTTTTCTCCTATATGTTATATGCGCTGTCAAGGAAGTTAAAACTATACATTTGTAACAATGTGAAAGTGTTCCGATAAATTTGCTAGCTCTGGATGTCTGTTATTTTCCCACCCCGTTTGAGTAAAATTTTAATTGTTATTTCTTCATGTCAGATATGTGTTTGGTGTTGGCATCACATAATGGACATGGCTGAGAAGGATGAGTCGGAGGGCCGTTGCCCTGCATGCCGTACTCCTTATGACAAGGAAAAGATAGTGGGGATGGCTGGGAAATGTGAAAGGTTTTCATTTATTTTGTTACTCTTTCTTCTTGCCTTGAAAGGGATATCCACCTTTGTTCAGGTTATTTCTACAATTATATTCATATTTGTTCCTCCTTTTTTCTACATATATTACCAGCAGATTGGTGGCAGAAATCCACATGGAGAAAAAGATGAAATCACAGAAAGCAAAGACCAAATCGTCCGAAGGGCGGAAGCAGCTCAGCAGTGTGCGGGTGATTCAAAGGAACCTTGTATACATTGTTGGGTTGCCTCTGAATCTGGCAGATGAAGAAGTATCTTCCATCTCCTTCCCCTCCCCCCCGGCTCTCTCTCTTTCTCTCACACACACCCACACACTCACCAACAACATAGAGAGAGGGAGACATGCAATAGTATACGAGCTTATGTTTGAATTTCAGGGATACGTGTCAATATTTATGATTTGTCAATCATATATTTGCAGCTTCTCCAGCGTAGAGAATATTTTGGTCAGTATGGGAAGGTTCTCAAAGTATCCATGTCTCGAACGGCTGCTGGTGTTATTCAGCAATATCAAAACAATACTTGTAGTGTGTAAGTTATCTGTGTCCATTTTGTCTGTGTTTTAACTTATCTAAATTACAGACAATTCCTTTCCTTTCCTCTTTTTCTTCTCCTTTTTTTTTTTGCTTTATTTCCTTCTACATGTCTTTATCACAATTTCTTTTTATGTCACAATCTTTTACTGACCTGTTCTTATTTTATCTTGCGAATGCATTGTATTTCAATCCTGTTATCTGTGTTGGCTGTTTGAATTGTCTTGTATGCGAAACATCATAGTATATGACCATATTTCCTTGTGCTCAGATATATTACTTACTCGAAAGAGGATGAAGCCATTCGTTGTATTCAAAATGTACATGGGTTCGTCTTGGAGGGTAGATCTTTGAGGTACATACTTGTTTGCCCTTATTGAGACCTATTCTGAATTCCCAGTAGTGTAATATATTTGATAATGTGTAGCACCATCTAACTACTGATATGTATATTTTGTTATCGTCTATTTTAGGGCTTGCTTCGGAACCACAAAGTATTGCCATGCATGGCTGAGAAGCGTGGTATGACCATTGCTTCTCCTTTGTCGTCTTCTTCTTGTTTTGAACAAAATCTTATTAAATTGTTATCCTTTCTGATATATTCTTATTATTGAGGATTTATTTTCTGTTGTTTTCAGCCATGCACCAATCCCGATTGTTTGTATTTGCATGAGATTGGGTCTCAAGAGGATAGTTTTACAAAAGATGAAATAATTTCAGCTTACACAAGGTATATTTCGAATCGGCTTCCTGCCAAGTAGTTTGTTTAAGATTGTATGGTCCTGTACTTTTTCGTGATAATTTATTTTCTTGAGCGTGATAGGTGAGGGATATATATTTTATAAAAATGTAAATCTTCCTGTGGGAGCTTTTTATTCTTTGTGCTGTTAATAACTTTTGACATTCTTTTTTCATAATTTTTTTGTGTACGGATCCCAAAGTACAAAGAGGCTCAAATAAATTTAATAGACAATGGATCAATGACCAGCTCTGATTTTGGTTGAATATTGATTCCTGGCCTTTGACTGCATGAGATGTCTTGAAATTTTCTAGATTCATGAAATATGCTGGACTCATGTTATTTTGGGTGCTGATATATTCTTTCTTTCATTCTTACATGGCAAAAAATTTCCGTCTTTCTGCTATTTGAATGGTTGATGCGGTGTTCTATCCTATGCTTAGTTTAACTTGCATGATGGTTTTAAAGGAGTAGGGTTCAACAAATTACTGGTGCTGCAAACAATGTGCAACGCCGTTCAGGGAATGTTCTACCACCACCTATTGACGATTATTGCAATAACAGTTCTGCTTCTTCTGGAAAACCTATAGTAAAAAATGTGTCAAGTGTAAGATTCTAGCTTTTCTATTACCATCTTCAGTCTCTGTTTCATGGACATATTTAAGTTTTTAAGTATCTAATTCTCCTTAATGCTCTGAGTTCCTATTTTGCTGTGTTTATGGTAGAGCATTTATAGACGTGTAGAAAGAATCTGGAGGCACGTTTTGATGGCTGATTTCTTCTTAGAATGATGTTTTTGGAAACTTTTGTTCTGATTTTGATGTTTAATCTAGCAGAATACTGGAAATATTGCTAGAGGTTCTCCTCCAAATGGAAGTTCTGGTAGATCTATTGCTCTTCCAGCTGCAGCCTCATGGTGGACCTTTTTTCTTTTCCTTGTTTGGCCCTTTATTTATCAGTGTAATCGATTTCTTACTTTTTCACTGATCATGGCAGGGGTATGCGTGGTTCAACATGCCAACCACAAGCTGCAAATTTAACATGTACAAATGGAACCTCAAAACAGAAACCTGACACAGCTAGCAATACATTGGCATTTTCGTCAACAGTTGCAGCTGCTACTCAGAGTTACACATTGCATGGTGATGGAGGGAAGAGACAAGCATTAATTGAGGAAGGTCACAATATCGATGCTAAAGTTAAACCAGAAACATTGAGGTCTGTGAAACAGCATAGTAACTTGGATTTTCGAAACAGTATGCCTGAGAAACCTGCTGCACTCGATGGAGGTTTTTCTGTAAATTTGAGCAGTCAGATCTCTTGTCCACCAGTATTGAAAGACAATGATAAAGGTATTAATATGCCACCAAACATTTCAGATGACAATGACCAGGACAGGCAGTCCTCCACTTCTTCTGGTCATGAAAATGAACTGCTCATGAGTTCTGATGGTCGTATCCAGAATTTATGCTCTGAAATGTCTTCAATGAGCACGGATAGAAATGTCATGGATGAACACTCTGGTATAACTTCACCTAGTGGTGGATTTTCTGATCACTCCTTTATTAAACCACCTCAGGGTCAAGGGCTGAAACAATATTATACCGATCAATCTAGAGAACCTTCTAGAATAGCTCAGAAAGCTGTATCATCAATTGATGAAGTTTGCGTTTCAAGAGATCAGTCTGACTGGATATCAGATTCACGGACACAAGTGGTGCCAAGTACATCTTCTGAGTTGGAAGAAGACATAATATCTTTTGACAATCAACGGCTTAAGGATCCTGAAGTTGTTAGTCTTTCTAATTATTTTCCAAATTCTTCCAAGTCACTCCATACTTCATTTCAGCAACAACATGAGGCTTACTCAGCGGTTAATTCAAATGCCGATCGGCTATTTGTGGATAACAAACTTAGGGACAGTTCAATGACATCTAACGGGTACCCTAATAACTTTGGAAATGGCTTTATTGGTTCTGATAGAACGTCAGAGCATTCCTTTTTGCATCTAAATGAGGATACAGGAAAGCACCTGGGAAGATTCCTGGGTGAAGCTGCTAGTGCTGATGCCAATTCTATTGTAGATAAAGGGGAAAGCAGCATAATTTCGAATATATTGTCTCTTGATTTTGATACTTGGGATGAATCATTAACATCACCTCAGAATTTGGCTAAATTGTTGGGAGACGATGAAAAGCAGTCTGGATCTCACAGAATATCAAGTTCTTGGAAGGGGCAAACTAACAATCAGTCCAGGTTCTCATTTGCAAGACAGGAGGAGTCTGTAAACCAAGCATTTGGCGTACAGCCATCTCTTGGTGTAATTGGTCATATGTCTAGTAACCGGCCTTTCAGCCATGACTTTGCTGATAGCAGAGACCGATATCTTGATAAGATTGGGTTTGGTAATGGTTTCTCATCCAGTAATTTTGAAGAGTCTGAGAATCATGCTAGCAGCCATTCAGCTTTCCCTCCAAATAAGCATTCTGGTGCGTATTGTTTGGGCATGGATTGTTTATAGTTTTGCTTTCCTTTTTCTTTTTTTTTTTCCTTTCCTTTTCAAAGGGTTAAAAAAAAAACCATTTTTACTTGGTGTTATTGTTAGTTTAGAACTTTACGCACTCTTAGAGTTTATTTTGTTTTAACTTTGTACGAACCTTTTCTAGAAAGCCAACTTCTGGACATTTGTCATTTTGCATCATTTTTTTATTCTTTCCTCAAGATGAAATAAGTCTAAAGTTTATTTGGTTGTGCTGTGAGCTTTGAGAAGTTAGTTAACTTTTGTCAGGTATGAACTATAAAGTTGATTATAGATGGTGTTTGTATGCAATATTAGAGGATCTTTGTTGGTGGTATTATATTAATTTTTTTTCCTGGCGAGATTACTTTGCCACTTTGAAAATGTTTCTGTTGCCACGTATTTTGTTGGATGATAACAACATTTTTTTTAAAAATTGTTTATTTAGAGCTTTCTCTTGCAGTCTTGGCTTGCTATAGATGTGACTTCATTTTTGTGTTGAGATGGGGTTAAAGTTTGCTGTAGTTGCTTCTTTTACCCTTTTTTTTATGAATGTGTTCAGCAGTTTCAAGGGCTCAAATATCTGCTCCTCCTGGGTTTTCAGTGCCTAGCAGGGCACCACCTCCAGGCTTCACATCTCATGAAAGACCGGACCAGGCTTTTGACTCCCTATCTGGTGAGTTTTCAAAGATTTTATCTCTTCTAGTTAGGTCTGTCCTTGTGCTTATTTGATCCTGATGAACATAATAAATCTGTTCTCAACTTTCTCAGGGAATCGTTTGCTTGACACTTCCTCTTTTTTGAGAAATGCATATCAACAACCACAGGTTACAGGAAACATGGGTAGCTCAACTGATATTGAGTTCATGGATCCTGCCATATTGGCAGTTGGTAAAGGAAGGCTTCAAGGCGGGCTTAACAATCCAGCTTTAGAAATGAGATCAAATTTCCCATCACAATTTAGTCCCTTTGAAAATGATGCAAGGCTTCAACTTTTGATGTCGAGATCCCTCTCCCCACAACAGAACCTTAGATTTCCTGACATTGGAGATGGTTTTTCTCATCTTAGTGATTCTTATGGAATATCTTCAAGGCTTGTTGAGCAATCACAAGTTAACAATCTATCACCATTTGCCCAAATGTCCCTCCAACAGTCTAGAAATGGGCTTGTGTCGAATGGCCATTGGGATGGGTGGAATGAGGTTCAGGGTGGAAACACTTTGGGCATGGCAGAGCTCCTTCGAAATGAGAGAGTAGGATTTAACAAGTTTTATGCTGGTTATGAGGACTCCAAGTTTCGGATGCCCAGTTCTGATATTTACAACAGAACATTTGGGATGTAATTCTTGTGGAATGGGTGTTTTGACTACTAGTTGGCCAATGAGTGGCGGAAGCTCAAGGGTGTATTTGCGTGGTATTGTGGCCTTGTATACTCAATGATGGGATTGACTCGTAACTGGTCTCAGTAAGCAGCCGATGTAGGATCGAACTCCAAAAAAAATATGGGGTTTCCAATACTGCAGGTAAGAATGAATTTCTTGTTTAGTTTTCAGAATTAGTCGTTTATGCAAATATTACTAGTTCCTGGTATGGGATGTGATTATTCCAAGCAAGTTTCCCACTTTAAGAATGCACCTTTTTGGCTCTCCTGTTCAAGGTTAGAAGTTCTTGTGGAGATGAGGGATGTATATCTGTGGCTGCAGTTTAGCATTCAGCACAAGAAATGCCATCTTGTAATTGATTGATAAAAGGCTGGCTATCAGATCTTTTTTCCTGGTCATCTTTATAGCCTCGGGGCTCTAATGTTTCTATTATTATCGAAGCGAGCATGAGTTAAAAATTAAATTGGCCTGAGAAAGAACTGAACTTAAATCTATATAGGAGCTATGAATTGATTCAGCCCAAATGCATTATTATCTTGCAGTTGTAATTATGATGTGTATTGAGTTCCTCGTAAGATTTTTGGATTCATTGGTCGCTTACTTTTGAGTTTGTTGTAATGTGTTATTTTGGTTTAGAATGTTTTTTCGTTTGTTTGACTCGGCATACTCTTTTACGGCGTTTGCAGGTGAAGTAATGTGCTATAATCTATATCTGACGCAAATATTGAAATGGAGATTGCAATATGTGATCGGGCTGTTCATCATCTGGAAATCAAGTATTAGCTCCTTACTATAGAAGACAAGAATGCGGTCTTTGCTCTCTCTACTAACTAGATAAAACCCTTCCCCTTTTCTCCTTTTGAAGTTCTATAATACCGCCTTCAAAAGTCACACATACTGAGGTTATATTCAAATTGATTTGAACTGATTTTCTTCTGATTATGCTTTGGTGTCTTTAATAGAACTTTCTCGTATTGTTAAGTTCTCCAATAGCTGATATACAAACGTTTTGAGTGTTTAGAACGTCCCGACCTATGTTTGTTGTGCATGCCATCTACTTATATAGAACTGAAACTGTTTGATTGTTGGTTGTCTTGGTGCATGCCATCACTACCTAGGCTGGCTTATTGGATTTGTTTTATGGGCGCAGTGCAGATTGTTATCATATGCTATCTGCGTAATTAAAACGGATCTCCTCACTATTTTTCTAGCATGAATATCATAAATCGATTTGAAGTGTTGACTATGACTATAAATTTGAATGAGCGAGACATCTTGCTAAATTTCTGCTGCTTGCCATCTCTTTGTCATATGCTTATGATAAGGGAAAAGTAAAACAATGCTGCATGTGAAATAGTGGAAAGATTTTGTTTTTTTCTTAATCGTGAAAAGGATGTGCCTGCGAGTAGTATCACTGTGATCTCTGGATATTTGGCAGACGTCTTTTAGTTTATTACTTTTCAAGTGAGACGTAGCTTTTGCAAACTTTATTTTATGAGGGCAAATTAGTCTTCCTAATGTGAATGTGTGCGTGTTTGTCTGATTAGGGATTTGCAAGGGGAACGAAGAAAGTCCTAACGGGTTACCCATTCATAATTCATTTCTTGTTTTGAGTTGTAGTTATTGGATGGGCTTTACACACAGTAACGAACATGCTAATTCTTTCCCAGATAATTGGGAAATGTGTCTTTAGTTTTATGCTCTTAGTCTTCTTAGGTTAATATTAAGGATAAAAGTTGAGAGCAGAAATTTCACCGATAAAGTATATAAATTCTGCAATTAATTCCAAGCAGAAAAATTATATGACGTGGATTTGGATTATAGAACTTGGAAGTCCTGTCCAGTTTCCGGTTGAGATGTCATAAGAACCCCGTTTGTTGATGCCATGCTTCAAATACCTTGAGAGGCTTGAACGGTAACTCCGTAACTGTGAGTCTTCTAGTTCATATATCACAAAACGTATCAATTCGAAGATGCAAAAGTTGTGATATGTAACTATTTTCTCTTTTGTAATTATGAGAATGAGATTGGACGCATGATCAGCCAAGAAACATGGGAATCTGACTTTTCGTCTAATTGGCTCAGTGGGTTAGTAAGACTTTTATTACATTAGCGTTCCCTTCCCTGGGCAAAGTGGGTTAGTCAGACTTTTATTATACTAGCGTATGAATTTTTATCCTTTATTTTTAATTAATTGTTTTTTTTATTAATATGGTTATTTGACTAAAGAGAATATGAATCAGGATTTAATCCTAAGGTTATGTTTGGAACTCAAATTCTAGGGCAGAAAAAAAATTGAAAGAAAATGCAAAGAAAAAAATGAGAGAAAAAACAAATGCAAAGAAAAAAAATAAGAGAAAAAACAAATGCCAAGAAAAAAATGAGAGAGAAGACGTGCAAAGAAAAAAAATGAGAAAAAACAAAGGAAGCTTTTGCTCTGTTTGGAATTCATTCCTTGATAGAGAGACTTGTGGAATAAAATTTGAATTTTGTTTTTTTCTCTCTTTTTGAGGAAAATAAAATCCATAGTTTTTGCTCTGTTTGGAGCTCAAGGAAAGGAAGGAGGAAAATTTTTGTTGACCGTCTAGAGAGAGAATGTGAGAGAAGAGGGAGATGTCACCATTGCCGGCGCCAGCCTACTGTTGCTGGAGAGGATGAAGACGAGAGAGAGAGAGTAGGGGTAAGAGCGTGAAGAGAGGGAAGAGAGGGAAGAGAGAGAGAGAAGAAGAAGAAACAGAACGAGAGAGAGAAGAAGAAGAAACAGAACGTGAAGAGAGAGATACCGGGTGGGTGAGAAGAGAGAGTACGAGGTCGGAGATAGAGAGATTTGTGGAATAAAATTTGGATTTTGTTTTTCCTCTCTTTTTTTAGAAAAATAAAATCCAGGTTTTACATTATGAAATTTCCCTTAAAATTGCTTGAAAAATTTTTTCATTATTTTTTTTTTGTTCCAAACAAGAAAAATTAAAATCCTTCAATTTTTTTCCCTTCCCCCCCTTAAAATCCGGGTTCCAAACATATCTAAGAACATGGGTATTTGTCTCTATTTCTGTTAAACTAACAAACAAGCCAATTAAACAAAGGAGAATAAAACTTAGGGTGTTTGGTACGATGATTCATGTCATAATTTAAATCATAGTTCGTGATTCGTTATAGTATTTTTTTTAAAAAAAAATACATGTAAATTGAGAATAATTTAAATCTGTGAACCAAAATAATTTGTATCCGTACTTGTTATCTTTCAAGATAGATTTCTTGCAGGAATATACTTCAAAATGCTACGTTAGAAGCCTAGAATTGACAAATGACCCAAGGACGTTCTAACATGAATGAATATACACATCTAAGGCGCGAGGTTCTCGTGAAATTCAAAAAGTTATTAAGAAGGGAATTCCAGGAATAGTACGGGTTTGACAGAAGTTGCATTATTTGGGTTGACAGAGGTTGCATTATTATCTTCTTGTTGTTGTAGTCTTGTCCAATGCTTTTCCTTTATTATAGCAAAATGCAAAACCCACATTATTAAACTGTCTCCTTTAAGTTCTTCTTTCGATACAAGTTGAAGTAACTGAGTGAACTCCTTTTGGAAGTATGCATTAAACATATCTTTTAGAATGCATTAAACATATCTTTCTTTCTCTTTTTCATTCTTTCTTTATTTATTTTTTATTTTTTACTTGTCTGAAGCACAGACTTTAGTTCTTGATTATTGTGAAAAAAGGTTTTTTAATTTTAATTTTAATTTTTTGAAGTAACTGAGTGAACTCCTTTTGGAAGTATGCATTAAACATATCTTTCTTTCTCTTTTTCATTCTTTCTTTATTTATTTTTTATTTTTTACTTGTCTGAAGCATAGACTTTAGTTCTTGATTATTGTGAAAAAAGGTTTTTTAATTTTAATTTTAATTTTAATTTTTATGCCTTGTTGCCAAAAGTACCCAGTGCGTAATAAATTATGTACTGCCGTAAAACCCTCCTTTTTTTCTTTTTGGTTTTTCTCTGTTTTTCTTTCTTCAACTTTTTTCCCAAAAAAAAAAAAAAAAGAACCCACCCAAAAATCAATAGTTTTGTTTGGTTACATAGATAAGGCATTAGTCATCAAGGGTATTCTATGGATTTCACAGGTCAAAAATTCGTCGTCCAAGAAAGGATATAGATTTAAGCATAAGTTGGCAATTGAAGATATAATTATGCAACGACGTAAAATACAAGGAATGATTTTTTTTTTTTTTTATATCCTCCAAATGCGAGGTATAAAAATGTAAAGAGAAGAAAAAACTTATAAAAATAAGAGTTTAAATTAAGACAAAGCAAGAATAATCATGAACCTCATAAGTCATAACACAAGAAATTCATGCTCTCAATAGAATCAAATTGGTTGTTGCCTCCTTAGATAGGTGATTGGGAATAATTCAAATGAGTGCCACTTTTGTCGGCAACGGCCATTTATGCTTGAGTTGGTCCCTTTAAAAGGTGAAATGTCTGTTCAAGAAACTGACTTATCATCATTTTTTTTTTTTTGTTCGTTTCTTTCTTGAAACAAAAATTGTTTTAGAATTTATTCGGTTTTTGATAACCTGAACGTTGCTCAAATAAAGAATTTGGTGAACGTAAAAATGTTGTTGTGGTCCTTATGAAAATGATGACAGATTGGGGGGTAGGGGCCTTCTTGTTCTAGGCTTATTTGCATCCTTGAGGAGCCCACAAGAAAACCTTATCCCTGGAGCCCACTGAAAGCCTTATCTGAGGAGCCCACATAGAAAATCCAAAGGCTCATATGTATTCACTCGTAATTTCTGTTAGGATAAAAAAAAAAAAAAAGTAGTAAATAGTAGCTTACAGAAAGTAATTATTATAATAAATAGAATGAAACTAATTATAATAAACAGTAGGTTTTGTATTCTACTGAAGAAAAAAGATAAAAATTTCAGCAAATGTGTATTAAGCTGATGATACGTGTTACTCTAGGACCTTAACACATTACTTAAACGTACTTTGCAAGTGACTTCGCTAAATAATAATTAATTAGGATTAAGCTGTAACTGTCACATTATTACAGAAAATACATCATTTAATCTACTTGACCCTTAGCGTGACTTTATACATAATGGTCTAAAAATATGCTCAGCACCGATGTTGCTTTATACTATTTCCCTTACCTTTTACTTGAGATGTCGCTTGCTAATGCCACATATTATTGCAGACAAATAGAGAACACAGGATAGAAGCACCATGCAAGCAAAGAGAATTATGTGGCGACGTAAAAAAAAAAAAAAAAAAAAAAAAAAAAAAAAACACTATCCATAGAATATGACTCTAAACTTATACCAATCGTATATGATCATATTAAATTACAACAAAAAAAACATGATAAAATGAAATTTGGTAAGACTAAAAATATAACAGCTTAAAATGGAGGTTGTATTCAATTAAATAAAACGCGATATACAAAACAAAACCCTAGACACAGTAAACTTTGATGAAGCTCAAAAAGAAAAACGTACGCCGAGATTATTATAATTCTCTCTCTTTTTTCCTTGGTAATAATCGAACCATATCATAGAATTCTCTCGTAAATCGTAATCAATGTGGGAAGCAAATGTAGCATAGAATCCATCCACTCCTTTTTTATTTTTAGAAGTATACAAGAATGACAGGTGGCTAACTATTCCTAAACAGTTCTCATAACGCGTAGTTCAAAAAACGGATGATAATCTATCCTGTTTAGAAGAGCTTTTTGGTCTCCTTAAAAGAGGTCACTTCGACACTCTTACCACAACAGGCACCCAAAAGAATTGTATTGGTTTATATATATATATATATGTATGTTTTATATCTTATGACAAAGACGAAAATAGCATATAGATGTGGCACCAGCACCACACAAAGAGCCCACAAAACAATCATCAATGCCTTCGCCCACCAATTGGGGTGTCTCAATCAGCGCCACATATAAATATTAGTTTAATGATTCAATAAATGCAAAAATCTATTTATAACCCCACCAACCAAAAACCCTCACGCAAGCTAACCTAGAGTCCAAATCCGATAAACTGGAGAAAATTTAGACATGCAGCATAATCTTACTAGTTAGGTTGTAACAATAAATTTTGAGTACTTTCTAAAATATTTTAAAAAAAAATCGTTGTATTTCAATTTACAAAGAAAATTGTTGAAGTTATTCTTAAGGCGTAGAGTCTAAATTTTTATTTCTTACTCTTATTAATATATATTTTTAACTAATATAGTCATTTAATTAAAAAGAGTGTAGGATAAAAATCTAGAGCTATACAAATGCCCTTGTCTCTTTTGCCCTTCGAAACAGCAGAAACGGGGGGGGCCCATAGTACAGTAAAGGTCATGGAGCCTTTTGAAAAAATGGAACTGGGCTTGGGCCCACCACGTGTTTAGAGTCCTAGTGACATCTATGTGTATACCTGTTTGGCCCTTTTCAATCATGGGCAAGGGGGGGTGAACGCAAATGGTCATTTTCATGGGAGGATATGTCTGAGGAGGAATATAGGACGAAGAAAACTCCAAAACCTTCTTTTCCTTTTTATTTTTGTTTTTGGTCTTGTAGAATTTAACCCTTTAGGAGTCTTGGTTGCTAATTGAACAATATTCTAAAAGGGTGAAGAAATACATGCGAGTTCTATTGACCATTATTCACCCCATATACAAAAGTTTTTCAACTTTTTGTATGTATATGACTACCCTGAGTTGTCACAAATTTATGGAAACGTGAGAGAAATGTGTCCAAGAAAAATATTTTATTGCTAAAATTATTGCTCTTTCTTGATGAAACTAGAAATTTAATTAAGGACGATGATGATTTTAATCAAGTGTAGGTGCTAAATTCATTGCCTTCAGTTTCTCCTACAACTTGATGTTGAGTTGAGATGTGATGCATATCATGTGATTTGTAAGTGTGTTGAGCATGGTACATATTAAAAGAAAAAAAAATAACTCAGTACTACTTTGGAAAACAACATTTGATTTAGAATCTTTTGCACGTCACATTACCTATTAGTCACTTTAATATGAAATGGCCAAGAAAGATTGAAATGAAACATTATAAAACTTCATAAAGTTGACTATTGGGGCGCTTAATAACATATAATATGTTACAGAACTTAAGAACCTTATCTGAAAAATTTTGAAGTCAATGCTTCTACTCTTCCGTTTTTTTTTAATGCATATTGTTGACGGCTAAATCTCGTCAATAGAAACACGTTGGGTTACCCACTGGTATCCCATAGGGTTAGCGGTTGAAAATTAACTATATATTTGAAATTATGCTATGAAGTGTTTGTTGTATTTTTAGAAGCATGAGAACAATGCTTGAATGAGAGCACACACGAAATTTATAGTGGTTCACTCTGTTAATGAAGAGCTACATCCACTTGTGTATTGCATTTCTTTTTAGACTCTTACAATTTACATATATCGCTATTCTTTTTCTGATTCAATATTCAAGAAGCCAATCTCCTCTCGTGTATGGGGCTTTGCCCCTTTTATAGCTCAAGGTTCCTTCGTGGGCGGTTCTCCTTTGTAGGTAGAAGTTCTCGACTGGCCTACCTTTCTAGGCCCAAACCGTAGCCCACTAATCACCTTTTGAACTGTTCACTCAGCCAATTGGTCTTCCATTACAGCTCTGTAGATTCCTGTAATCCTTCACTGCCTACTGTAGGGCGGTTTAGGGGTTTGCAATTAATGCCTGTACTGCAGACATCTCTCATCCCTAGACGCAACTTGTGATGTCAGGCTCCTTTTTGAAGAGTATTCCCCTCGTCGTCTGCACTGCGTAGATCGCATGTCCTTCTTGGCAGTCGACCCTTTCCAGACAGGAATTTTGTTGCCATAAGATCGACGGCATGACTGGTCGACGGTATGCCGGGTCGATGCCCTAAGTCATGCCTTCTTTGCAGCGTAGAGGGGAAACGAGCTTCAAGCATCGAGGGTTGTCGCCTTTTGAGAAAAAGTAAGGCCACGTGTCACGCTGTCGCTGTTCCAACCCATATTTTCCCACACAACATCTGCCCCCCAGGTCGAGACTTTCCTTTGGATTGCCTCGAGCTAGGTTGGGATTTTGCTTTAGCGCCTCTTTTTGCGTGCCAATTTATTTCTTACTATAATGAATCTTTGGTTGAATCCTTGGAGGAGTTGGCTATTCGGTTTTCGTCTTGCCTTTGCTTTTTGGCTTCTGGAGGGTTTGACGTTGAGGCAGGCTGTTTGTCTCCGCTTCGCCGTTTCTTTCCATCTTGTTTCCCTGGCATCGACCCTTGCTCTGAGTTTTTATTCTTATTGGATCGGTGGTCAGGGTCATTGGCGTCAGCCTCCTCGGCGTTAATGTATCGTTGCGCTCGCGCTAGGAATTCTTTGTAACTTGACGGGAGCTTCCGGTTTAACTATCTTTTGAAGGGGGTAATCTTCTTCATGCTAGATAATTCCCCCATTAAGGCCTCCTGGTCAGTTATGTCCGTCGTGGCAGCGACAGCTTCTCCATACCTCGTAAGCCATTCTTTTAATGACTCGTTCGGCTTTTGATATATTGTCGTCAAGTTCTGTTTTGGAGGGACATATTTTTTCACTCCTATGAATTAAAGGGAGAAAGCCTCCTTTAACTCGTCCCAACTCGAGATAGAGTTTGGTTTTAGCGTTCGGAACCATCTCCGGGCAGAATTCGTTAAATGGTTTCGGAAGGCTCGGCACATGATTTCCTCGACATATCCATGTAGGAGCATGTGCCTTGTGTACATCTCCAGGTGATCGTTGGGATCCCCTCGGCCGTCATATGGTGGGATCGACGGTGACCAGTATTTATCGGGGAGAGGTGGCGCCATAATTTTCGCGGTAAATGGGTGGTCGTGCGTCCGGCTAGGAGTGATGTCAACGTTCACCACCTCAGCCACTTGCCCTATATTCTTCTTTAGGCCGGCGACATCGCCCGTGAGTTTTTTCTCCAGGCTGGTCATGCACTCCATAATGGCTCGTGCCTCCTCCGTTGAGATTGCTGAGCCGGCTCCTCTTGGAGCTTCTATCCTTTATGCGTTTGGTCTGCCCCTTGCCTCTCCGCCCACTTGCACCGACCCCGAATCTCCAGGAAGGTTTCCATCCGGGTTCTGAGGTGGCGCTTCAGGGTTTTCCAGGCCTCTGGCTACTCGGTTTTCATGAGCCCGGCGTCTGGCAGCTCTTTGACGACTGCCGGAGGATTGGGAAGGTCGAGGCCTCGGATCACCTCTAAGATTTTCACTGTCCCCGATTCCTTTCGGGGCATCTTGGCGGTCACCGAGATTCTGGTTTCCAGCCACAGCAGCTCCCAGTGGTCTCAGGACGTCTTCTAGAGGCGGCATCGAGTTTCTTCCATCCAATCGCTCAACGACAGTCATCAGCCCTCGCACCAGGTCAGTCAGAGTGGTGAGCTGGGCTTGCATCTGCAAGGGGTCAGGTCGCAGCATGTCTAGGGGTGGAACTTCATTCCTAACCGGAGGTTGGTTTTCTTCAATCCCGTTATTCGCCGGATGTGTGGTGGTTTCCTCCATCTGGCTACCTTGATTGATGGCAACATCTCTTTTTCTTGGAGGCATGGTTGCTGACTACTTCTTTGTTGTCGGGGGTCAAACGTATGAACTAGAGATTCTAGGTTCGATCCCCAGTGGAGTCGCCAATTGTTGACAGCTAAATCTCGTCAATAGAAATACGCCGGGTTACCCACTGGTATTCAGTAGGGTTATCGGCTGGAAATTAACTATATATTTAAAATTATGCTATGAAGTGTATGTTGTATTTTTGGAAGCCTGAGAATAATGCTTGAATGAGAGGACACACGAAATTTATAGTAGTTCACTCTGTTAATGAAGAGCTACATCCACTTGTGTATTGCATTTCTTTTTGGACTCTTACAATTTACATATATCGATATTCTTCTTCTGATTCAATATTCAAGAAGCCAATCTCCTCTCGTGTATGGGGCTTTGCCCCTTTTATAGCTCAAGGTTCCTTCGTGGGCGGTTCTCCTTTGTAGGTAGAAGTACTCGAGTGGCCTACCTTTCTAGGCCCAAACCGTAGCCCACTAATCACCTTTTGAACTGTTCACTCAGCCAATTGGCCTTCCATTACAGCTCTGTAGATTCTTGTAATCCTTCACTGTCCACTATAGGGCGGTTTAAGGGTTTGTAATTAATGCCTATACTGCAGACATCTCCCATCCCTAGACGCAACTTGTGATGTCAAGCTCCTTTCTGAAGAGTATTCCCCTCGTCATCTGCGCTGCGTAGATCGCATGTCCTTCCTAGCAGTCGACCCTTTCCAGACAGGAATTTTGTTGCCATAAGATTGACGGCACGACTGGTCGACGGTATGCCGGGTCGATACCCTAAGTCAGGCCTTTTTTGTAGTGTAGAGGGGAAGCGAGCTTTAAACGTCGAGGGTTGTCGCCTTTTGAGAAAAAATAGGGCAACGTATCACGCTGTCATTGTTCCACATGTCACTCATATTTTCCCACACAACACATATCATGAACATTAAATTAAAAAGATCACCTTGTATCTTAACTTTTGGCACTTATGTCCCTCTACTTTGTGAAGTTATTATAGAACTTCAAATAAATATTTATATCTCTAGAGAAATTTATAACATGTGATAAGTACTGAGGAAAATTTAAAGAAACTTGTAGCCATAATATTCTTGCAACCAACATATAGCATGTTTCCAAAACGTATTCTATCCTTCTGATTAAAGACATGAATTGTAATAGAGTAGTGTTTTTAATTGTTATTCATCTTTAAGACCGTGGAAGATTCTCATCTCCCTCCTCATGTCTTCTGTTCGGACCTTGCAGGTTATTCAAGTTAAGAATGTTTTTTTTTTTTTTTTTTTCCTAAATTTTTCTCCCTAATTCTTACTACAATTGTATAGGTTTATGAGCGATTTATTATATAAAGGAATAACTAAGAATTAGGATCAAAGGGACACGTGACAATTTTTTTTTTAAAAAATACAATGTACAATTTTGAAATTTACCCCTAGGAATAAATGCGTGAGGTATCAAGGCCACTAAGGCAATGTTTGTCCTTTACACAACAACTTGGAATTTCTTTGTCTAGATTTTAAAGGGTTGGGCAAAGTTTGGCATGAAATTGGGTCAACAATTACGGTTGGGACCCATCAAAAAAGCAAAAAAATAACTCATGCGGGTCATCTCTATCATCTATATAGTATATATGATATTATCCCATAAGCTTCAAAGACATGAATAAAAAAAAATAGTAATAGTTCCTAAAATTGCTATGAAGTAGAGGATTTTTGGTGACTCGATAGTTGATACCAATCTCCCATCTAAGTTCCCAGCTAGGAAACCTTTTTTAGTTCCATTTATTTCAATGGGTCAAGGGCTGCTTCCTAATAATGGTGTCCTATCTTGAGATGTCATATTTTTAAAAAAAATTTAATTATAACAAAAAAAAAATAGATATAATATATTTTAAAAATTTTTAATTATAAAAATTTAAAATTTAAAATTTAAATTAGTAAAATAAATTATGCTACATGTATATATAAAAAAAAAAAAAGTTACACGTACTTGATTAATTCAGGTGCTAGACTTAAAAAATTCCTAATAAAAATGTTACTGCTAAATTTCACAGGGAGAAAACTCAAATAATACTGCGAAGTGACAGCTAAACGATTAAAAAAAAAAGTGCCAACTAACAAGAATTGAGGGTCCCTTCAAAAAAAGAAATAATGATAAGAGTGATTGATTTGATTGAACAATGATGACAATTACCCTACGAACAGTAAAATCAAAGTTCATTCCACTAACTGACACGTGGCTTCTCCCGTACCTTTTACTTTTTTGGTTAGGAACTTTGATCAATTTCATATAATTCAGGATTGTACTTGACAGTTGACACTCGGGGGAAAAAAAAACCAAAAGAAAACGAAAAGAAAAGAGAGAACAAGGAGGAAAACGAAAAAGAGAACATGAAAAAATAAGGGTACCATCTAAAAGTTAATATTTAGACCATCTGTTAATGTTAATTATACATTTAGTATTAAAAATTATAATATAAAATATTATTTTTTTTTAATTTAATAAATAATGTTATTTAAAATGTTAAATTTATTTTTTTTTATTATTAAGTCTTAGAAGTTGTAAAAGTAAATTATTATTTTTAAAATAATTAAAAAATATAAAAATTACATTGATTATATAAAAAAGTAAATATTTCAACTAATAGTAATTAAATGTTAAATTAACTTGATGAGAAATTTACTACAAAATATAATATATGAGAAATTTAGCATAACAAATAATATTATATTGAAAAGTGTTTTTTTACACTCAACTGTTAAATTTGTATTTGACACATTAATTATAACATTGCATTAGAGATGTTTTAAGATTTTAGCGAGGGTGCATGTAGTCTTTTCCACAATGAATTACTGCCTAAACACAATAAAAATAATTGCACAAACCACCATTATAGTTTTTCAAAATACAATTTTCACCCTATTTTAAATAATGATGAAAATATCCTTATTTTACAAATTTCTTTAAAACGATTCTTACAATTTTGTTTTTAAATTATTATTACACTTTTTTTTTTGCTTTCTTAAAAAAAAAAATTACTCTTTTTCAGATATCACTTTTTAGTAAATAGATAGATTTAAGAATAATGTTTTTCTACCACTTATGAATATGATTTTCACTTTAATAACAAAAATATAACTTTGATCCATCAAAACTCCCTTTTCATAGCAATCAATATTCTTAAATATATCTATAATTGTTATAATGTTGATTATTGTAATAATTTACTTATAAAACAAATCAAAATATTCACAGAATTAAACTTATTACTGCCACCATAACAATTTTCAACAAATATACAGACTAATTTGTAAATTTAAAATCAAATAATTTTTTCCCTAAAACTTAAACTTCCAATAATGCACAAATATACATACAAAATTTTTCAAATACAATGTAATTTCACCAAAAAAAATTGATTTCACAATAGATAATTTCAACACAGAAAACTCATGTCGACGAGTCACCCATGACGGTAGCGTTAACAGGGCACTGGCGAGACCCTCATGAGAACGATCATTTTGTAGCGGCTATAATTGTCAGTTGGTGGCGAGACCACTGAGTGAGTCTCGCGAACCACAATTCGCAGTTGGTGGTGAATTACGACCCACCATCTTCAAATGGCGGAGAGGCTCGATGAAGGATGCATAAGAGGGCCAAGTGTCTGATGGGAGTGAGGACGTGAAGGTAAAGAGCGAGGCGAAAGACGCGTAGGATGCAAAATCCAACGGGGTAATGGCGGCAGTGAGGGTGTTGAGGTGTAAAGGCAAGGGTGTGGCAACAGCTTCCGGTGGAAGGCCGGGCGAAGGGTGCCTATGGTAAGGGCGAAGATGAGTTTCCTGTGGTGGGAGACTGGCGGCTACTAATGGAAATGCTCAAAGATTTTAGATGTTTGGTTTATGTGATGTTAGCGTTTTTTAGTGGTTAAGGGCTAAGATCTAAAGATGATTAAATCTATTCTTGATACTTAATTGGGCATAAACTGATAATTTATGAAACATATGGATAGTTTTATAATTATGAAACTTAAAATGAAGAGTGTAATCAAGTGTGTTGGTCTTTACTTTACTTTCAATGAGCACTATCAGCTTGCACTATTACTTTCTAATATGATGGTCCACATTTCACACCCTACTACAGTAAAACCTTGATAAGTGAATGTTCGATAAATTAATAACCTCACTTAAATAATAAAAACTTTCGGTTCTGACTCGAGTCAGTGTATTAAATTAATAGTCTCACTAAATGCATAAGATAATAAATTTTTTTCAAATCCTTTAGGTCCCAATGAAAATATAAATTAAGAATTGGCAAAAAAATATATGTAATTCATTAATATTAAAGAGTTTTTTTTTTTCTCTTGACAACTTCTATTTTCTCAATTGAACTTTTTTTTTTCCAAAATATGCATTTAAAGTCTTTTTTTTTTTGTATCTAAATTGAACTCAACCTCGTCTTTAATTTTTTGGCAAAGCTATATACTACATCTGGTATATTTTTTATGTTGTAGCAAATAGTTATTTAAGGTTACTATTGCTTAAAACGTCTCTTTTAGATAAATATTTAGTAAAACACAACTGTTATCTAGATCATGATCATTAAAAGATACATTTATCGTATGCCCAAGTACCTATTAATCTTCATGTTAAATGTACGTACAATATACATCAATTTTGAGCTTATATGCATGAAAATAACAACAATTATTATTATTTTTATAATGTACATGATAACTTTTGACTACATACCGTTAACTTTATTAATTATAGCTCATGCATGAATCTGGGTAAAAAAAAGGTAAATGTACAAAAGTAATCAAAAGTCAAAACACAAAATTTTTTGTAAATTAATAAATTATTCATTTATCAATAAATTAATAAATTATTCATGATATATAAATAACCTCTTTAAAATAATATTTTTCCCAGTCTTAACAGTATTCATTTATAAAGGTTTTACTTAGGGCTGTTCATGGGTTGGGTTGGTGCGGGGTAGGACTTTTTTTTCCCCGCCCCAAAGGGTGCGGGTTGCACATATTTAGCCCCAACGATGTTAGAAAAATTTCACAACCCAACAATGTTCGGGTTGGGTTGGGGCGGTGCGGGGTGGGTTGGGTGGTCGGTTTCAACATTCAAAAAATCAAAGACTTAAAGTTCAATATAATATTCAAACTTCATCATTAAATAGAAATAGCAACCATCCTTATCAGTCCGGCGAGAGAGCACCGGAGAAAGTGGGCAAGACGGCGGCCGAGATGACTGAGCAATGAGGAGAGAGTTATGAGGGGGTTCATGGGAGGGGAAGAAGAGGGAAAACTGAAAAGGAAGAGGCAAGAAGAGGGGGTTCACGGGAGGGAAGGCCGAGAATAAGATTGTGAACCCTAATGTTAGCGAGCCTAGGGTAGAACTTAGGCAGTTCGGCTTGGGCCGAAAGCTTGGGGGTATGTTGTGTGGGTTGGGTTGGGGATTGCGGGTTGTTATGGGCCCAACCCGCAATCCGCCCCAAACACTTCGGGCCAGAGGTATAATGAGCCGCAAATTTAAAAATAATGATGCAGGTTGCTTTTTTCGGCTTGGATTGGAGCGGAGTGGGTTGGGTTTGCGGGTTGTTTGGGTTTATGAACAGCCCTAGTTTTACTGTAATAGGATAAAACAAGTACACCCTACCATAGACATGCCTAAAAAACAATTTGGTAGAATTTTTTCATCTTTTGATCTTATTCGTGTTAGAGTGTGTATATGATACTCGTGCATATGTATCGAATTTTTATATACGAAAAATATTAAATCAGTTTATATATACATATATTTTTAATTTGGGTGCCGAAACACTCAATTTATCACAGTCCAGAAATTTTGTATGTGGTTATTATTTAGTAATTGAAGGTGAGACATTGGTCCAGTGATAATTTAATGAAATTTTTCTAAAATTGATTCTTAAATTCAATGTGAAATTAACATTGTTTTTTTGTTTATGTTGTTTAAGTTGATCTATTCTAATAAAAGGGTAATTACAATTAAGAAGGTGAATAATAGAGAGGTGACTATTTTGCTCCTTTTCCTAATTACTATTTTCAATATTTAGACTGAAAAGACAAAAAAGGGTTGAAATTCCCATTTAAAGAAAGAAAAAGAAATCCAAAATATTTCAGAGTATATAAGTAGGGAAATTATAAATTGCTATGATAAGCATTATAACTTCGTCAAATAAAAAAAAATGATAAGCATTATTACACTTTGGGCACTTTTAAATGAATTATTATACTTCTATAAGAAAAAAAATCCGTATTATAACTTTCATATGCTTATGTAATATTTTTTTTTTGTTCCGGACGTCCGAGTGGGAATGTCCAAGTGTAAGAAGTGGCTAAAAGAAAAAACAAATCTGAATAATATGCATTTTTTTTAAGGGAATATGAATAAAGTGTAATGATAATAAGAAAAAGTTAAAACAATTATATTTTCTTAATTTGATATTATTCAGCTTGGGGGTATGTTGTGTGGGTTGGGTTGGGGATTGCGGGTTGTTATGGGCCCAACCCGCAATCCGCCCCAAACACTTCGGGCCAGAGGTATAATGAGCCGCAAATTTAAAAATAATGATGCAGGTTGCTTTTTTCGGCTTGGATTGGAGCGGAGTGGGTTGGGTTTGCGGGTTGTTTGGGTTTATGAACAGCCCTAGTTTTACTGTAATAGGATAAAACAAGTACACCCTACCATAGACATGCCTAAAAAACAATTTGGTAGAATTTTTTCATCTTTTGATCTTATTCGTGTTAGAGTGTGTATATGATACTCGTGCATATGTATCGAATTTTTATATACGAAAAATATTAAATCAGTTTATATATACATATATTTTTAATTTGGGTGCCGAAACACTCAATTTATCACAGTCCAGAAATTTTGTATGTGGTTATTATTTAGTAATTGAAGGTGAGACATTGGTCCAGTGATAATTTAATGAAATTTTTCTAAAATTGATTCTTAAATTCAATGTGAAATTAACATTGTTTTTTTGTTTATGTTGTTTAAGTTGATCTATTCTAATAAAAGGGTAATTACAATTAAGAAGGTGAATAATAGAGAGGTGACTATTTTGCTCCTTTTCCTAATTACTATTTTCAATATTTAGACTGAAAAGACAAAAAAGGGTTGAAATTCCCATTTAAAGAAAGAAAAAGAAATCCAAAATATTTCAGAGTATATAAGTAGGGAAATTATAAATTGCTATGATAAGCATTATAACTTCGTCAAATAAAAAAAAATGATAAGCATTATTACACTTTGGGCACTTTTAAATGAATTATTATACTTCTATAAGAAAAAAAATCCGTATTATAACTTTCATATGCTTATGTAATATTTTTTTTTTGTTCCGGACGTCCGAGTGGGAATGTCCAAGTGTAAGAAGTGGCTAAAAGAAAAAACAAATCTGAATAATATGCATTTTTTTTAAGGGAATATGAATAAAGTGTAATGATAATAAGAAAAAGTTAAAACAATTATATTTTCTTAATTTGATATTATTCTATTCGATTTCCAAGTCTATGGAAATTTGATTTTCTTAATTTGCTAATTTGTAATTATGAAATACAAACGTATTACTTCAGTCTAATAAAACGTTAACATTATAAATTATTTTTAAAATAAATTAGAATGGGAGAGATTAAACTCTACATTTTATGATGAAATTAGGTGTGAGATTAAACATGCAACCACTATTTATGCTTTTAATTGAATTATTTAGTTTTTTATTTTTTATTTTGAATAGTTTAAATCTTATTTAGTTGAAAGATTCGTTCTCTAATTCGAATTATGATTCATGATTCGTTACAGTATTCTCTCTCACAAAAAATATATATAAATTAAAAATAATTTTAATCTTATAATTTTAATTCATGAATCACGTCTTAGTTCTTTCTATAATTAATAAATGAGCAAATATAGTTATTACTTTTCCTGCACCTTTGGCTCAATGCCCAAAGTAAAAAGTATTTCTGTTCAGCAAATAAAAGTATTTCAAGATTTCCTAGGTAACGTGGGACAATATAGTCATAAATGAAAAAAAAAAAACATATATATGTCAAACTGCATAAAAAAAAAAAAAAAAAGTTCAGGCAAATGAAAAATTATAAAAATTAGTTTTTTTTTTTTTTTTTTTTCCTGTTTTTCTCCTTTTGCCCCAAAAATATTTGTACTACTCGGTCATCTCCACAGTACATTTTTGAACTCAGGCGAAAATTTTGACTTCTAATGTCAAAAAACAAAAAACAATTAGCTCCAAACAAGGTTCAATTATTCTTAGCAAAAATTGAGGTTCAATTAAAACAAAAAAAAAAAAAAAACTGCTTTAAATCAATGGAAAAAATGAGAACAATACAAAACAGTGCTACACAAACCGAACCAAATCCAAGGACAGCGTCCTCCAATTTTTATTTTGCAAATGGAGAACACATTTTAAATGTATCTCATTATCTAATTCAAGAATAATTTGAATTAAAAAAAATTCCAACAAAAACCTCATAATAATTGTATACTAAACTAAACTCCAAGTCAATGATGCCATGAGTGTATAGCATAAATGCGAAGAGAGAATTAGCATTTTCTTAATACCAACATCTCCAACAGAGTTTGGTAATTGCTTTAGAAGAGAGTCAGAATCAATAGTAGTAGTTTTAGAGCAATCACTATTTTCTGATCATACAAAAGAATATTCAAAACCACGGCTGTTACACATGCCTCTCAACTATAGAGGGAGGATAAATTCTAGCCATTCTAGGGTGGTGCCTGTTGTGGCCTCACCTGGTAATAATATTGAGGGGAATTGGTGGGAGCTGTGGCTGAAGAAGTGAAACAGAGATTGAGGGTCGCCGGGTTTAATGGTTTTGACGGAAGGATGGCAGCGGACGGAGGGGCGGCTGAAAATGAGAATCCTGATGATGCTGCAGTAGAGAACAGTGGCACTTGGGTTGCAGTGACCTGGCCATGCATTTTCCATGATGGGAGTCCTTGAGAAGAACCTAGTGCAATCCTCTTCTCTGTTGCCCTTTCCTGTCCAAAGGATTCAAAAATGAGATGTCCATAATCAATGTCTTGATCCTCGTTCTAGCGAGAAACATACGCCTAATTTGAAGAGTTGCAATAGTATGCGAAAATCACCACCATTACGATTCACTGCCTTAAAATTATCCGATGTATGAAACGCTGGCCATGTTAGGAACAGAAACAAACGATAGATAAAGCTGTATGATTGCTGAAATCTTTCTGCTCTTGGATTCTAGTTCAACCATGGTTTTGGCGCTTAAAAATTGTGAGGCGAGTGATAACCTAACAACGCTAACCGTGGTTATTTTACATTCTGGTAGATTCATTTTTACAAATTGTTCATCTGCTAAGATAAACATAGAAATTAGTTCTTCCGTCTTTCTCCATGAGTACAAATTCAAGGCCGCAATTTGTATTCAGTCATAACTAAGCAGAGTTATTGTTGAAACAAACAAACAAATGGTAGCTGTAAAGGATGAGTCAAGGAGTCCCAAGTCAAAGGATAAGTGAAATTTACCTCACTCGGAAAGTAACTAGGATATACACCATTCAACAGTAGAGGCTGCTCAGATGTCATTACTAGCCCTTTGAAAGGTGGATCGCCCAGTGTTGCGCTAGTATGGTTCTCCATCTGAAAAGGCAGAATGCAGAGAGCATAAACAATTGCCGGTTGTCAATCTAAAACGTTGGCCATATGTTCTATTGGTCATTCCAATTTCAAGAACCGGGGAACGAAGTCAATTACATTAGTAACAACTAGGAAACAAAAGGATGCAAGATTAAGTCCGAAAAGTTTTCATCATTTGGTACTGGTTTTATTTTTGTTTGAAACAGACATAAAATCTAAAATCATCTATAAATTAGTATTCAAGATTACCCCCACAAACTTTCTGCCGTGCACGTCATAAGGGCCAGGGCGGAACTGGATACGTCCCTCATTTTCCTTTTGACCATTGCCAAATGAAGGGGGGGATATTCCCAGATTGAGATCAAGATTGTGATTGCCACCTGCATAAAAGAAGAATTGAGACACAAACCAAGAAAGGCAAGTTTGAAGTTCTATAGTACAAGAAAGCTACAGGAAAGACTAAGCTGTCAGATAATACCTTCACTATTGGCCTCAGGGATCATATCCCCTTCATAGGTACTTGGCTCAAAGTTGGTGACCGCTTCCCTTCCATTACATTTGATGGCTGCCTTGTCATATGCCCTGATTTCCAGAAAATCAAAAGGGAGACGTGTTGGATGGAACCCTAATGAGGTTGAGAAGGTAATAAATTCAGTGTCAGGTAGAGTAATTCATGATCATTAGGACCTTGCAGCTTCTACTTCGCTGTCGAATAGCCCAAGATATATATACCTGCATTCAAGCATGGTAACCTCCATGATGTAAACACGGTCCCCAATTTTTCTTTTTTTATTTTTATTTCTTTGATTTTGCTCTCCCAAACAAGGAAAAATAAAACGACCCATTGAGAGATTGTTTGCCACAATGCTTGCTCCACTCAAATGGGCACATAAAATCTCCTAATATCTACTCCTAAAGCCTAAATTGAATCGAAATATCACATATTTAAATTCCACAAATTAGTTCCTCACTTTTTGCCAAGGAACTGCCCCATTCGAGCTTCCCAACGGCCACATTTGTGCAGCGTCACTCCTCTATATTTTGAGCTGCCCCGAGAGAAGCCTGTGCTATGTCTCCGTAGTATGTGCACAAATTCTTCCTTAGTCAAGTTCTTCATCTGACAATTGTTGAAAATATGATTAGTCCCATTACACCCACAGCTCAAAACAAAAGCGTCTCGGTATTTTTGCGGTCAAAACTCAAAATAGCAATCATACCTGATTCAAATCATCCTCATAATCGCTGAGATTGAAATTGATATCAGCATCTACTCCCCTGAACTTAATAGCAGCTCGATCATAGGCCCTAAATTACACAAAACCAAAGTTAACTAAAATAAATAACATATATAGAGAATGACCAAGATTTTCAAAGCTCTTGAAATAAAAGCTAATTTTATTCAGACGAAAATCCAATGCGGAGAAGAGGAAATTTACCTAGCCGCAGCATGAGCGGTGTCGAAACCACCTAGAAAAGACCAAACAACCAAGTTCGTTAAAGTTTTCCAAAATTAGAAGATCAATAACAACAATTTTCCCAATTAAAACTCGGTCAAACAAAAATTGCAAAATCCATACCCAGATAGACTTGTTTTCCACAATCCCTGATCAAACAAAGAGGACGAGAAAGGAAAAGGGAAGAAAAACAAACAAGAAAATAAGAGTCAGTCCAGAATTGTAATCAGAATGGCTCGTACAATAACCAAACGAAAATGGTCAAAATCGAACAGAATAAATTCAACAAACGACGACGAACTCATCTATAATCTATTTGATTATCAAACTCCAACCAATCGACAAGCATGGAGTGATAGATATAAACACCGAATTCACTCACCAAATATGCGATTCCCATCTTCCCGTCCTCCTGTAGAAAGTGACCCCTCTGTACTGCGAGCTCCGAGACCTCGGTCCCCTCCTGCTCTTCTTCGGCTGTTGCTGTTGCTGTTGCTGTTGCTGCTGTTGTTGTTGCTGTTGCTGCTGTTGTTGTTGCTGAGGCATCCTCACCTCTCCAGACCCACTCTGGTCGAACCCAAGCTCGATCCATTTCTTCCTCGAAGGCGCAGAAGACGACGAGGACTGTCCCTGCCAGTCCTTGAGATCCACATTCGCTCCTCCAGTGGTCATCGGGAAGAACTCCTTCGTGACGACGACGTCGTTTTCGGCCCCAACCTTCAGGATATCGAAGTTGAATGTGTAGACCTCGCTCCCGCCAGCGCGTGTGGAGCACGAATCGTCGTCGCCTCCGTTGCTCGACGCGTCCGCATTGACGATCGACGAATTCGAGGTCCCGGACTCGTCCATTTGGGTCCCGGAGCCTTGCGGAACCTTCTCGACGAACATGGCGGAGTCTCCGTCGTTCTGGTAAGCCGAATCGGCCGAGAGCACATTCAGATTGAGATCCAACATGGCTCTTCGTGTTCTTCCTTCGAATTTAGCTCCAGTTTAAGCTAAAACTTCTCCTCCAATACGCTTATAGCATCAGCGTGGTCGATGAATGCCTCTCCTCACGGCAAATCGAACGACTGAGATGGATCCGATCAGAGAGTGACCCACACACAAACGCACAAGCAGACGATCGGAAGGTCAAACTTAGAGAGAGAAAATCTGGAGAGTTCAGAAGACTGAAGAACAGAAGAAGCTCAGAGAACTAAGTAATACTAATGAGAGGAAAAACAAAGGCATATAATATGGAGTACAGTGTCGTTTAAAGAGCGAGCGCCGCGATAATATGGAGTACTCGCATTTGTCATTTACTCGGCGAGGAGTTGATCGGTCGGAATGAAATCATCGCCGACTTACTGAGAAGAAAACCAGAAGAGAGAGAGAGAGCAAAAGGAAGGAGAAGCTGAAGAGAGATGGGACGTGACAAGGAACATTTCATTTCAGTCCCCGTTTTAAAAGGATAGAATATATATAAACATTATTATTAGATTAGATTATTGTTTTTAATTTATTATAATTATATAATTTTCTCTCCCCCCCACTCTTGATGGTAATTACCTGTTTGGTCGGTCACCGGTTGTTGATATTTGATAGTGCCAAGAGATTTTTTCATTGGTACAAATTGGTGGTTTCGTAAACGGAAACAGCCTTCTAGTGTAACTCCAAGTTAACTGCCACTACAGTATTGTTTAGTATCTTCAATTTTTTTTTTTTTTTTTTTTTTTTTTTTTTTTTTTTTTT
>NW_010368035.1:114548-141992 GCF_000414095.1 Morus notabilis | reverse complement strand
ACCTCCACTACAGTTCTTTTTTTTTTTTTTTATTTTTTTTTTTTTTTTTTTTTTTTTTTCATTTTCACTTTGTCAATTGTGACTAAATTTATGTACACATTTTACATAAAATGGACAACACAAGAAAAATTGAAGCCTTAACCTTTTCAAGGAGTGGTCCATATTGACAATGAAGGTGATGGTGACTAGTCCTAATAATACATGTAGTAATATGTACACATATATTTATATATCAATCAAAAAACATTTAAGAAAATAGAAGTTTGTACTTTGTTACATTTTCTATGTTATTTTCTTAAATGTTCTGGCTAATTAATTAACATTCTTTGTTTGCCAAAATGGCGATTTTATTTTTTTCTTCATTAAAATATATATTTTACAAAGCCAACTAAGTTTGTGTATTTATGGTAATTTTATGTCCTAATGTATCTTAAATTACAGTAAGTAACGTTATTATTAAACAAAATAAATACATTGTTATCGGTGAGCGTCTTTTATAAAATAATTAAATATCGGCCTAACTTGTGCATTCCACTGTTTTGTATATTAGCATATAATTGAAGCAAAAAGAAACAATTGATCATTACCATTACGACATTTTCTAAAAGATAACGATCAAAGCATACTTCCTTTTTTTTCTCGAAAATAAGTACTTGTTATTTATGAAATACAATACATACATACATACATACATGGGAAATACATGTAGCAAACTATTTTTCCCCGTGCTGCCGTGCACAATAAAAGGTTAGCGGAAGAAAATAGGAACGCGTTTGGAATTCATTTTAAAATGATTTTATTTTTTGTATAAAAATAAAAATGAAAATATTTTTAATCTCAGACAAAAATTATTTTTAAAAATGCGTTTGTGCGTTTGGTAGTTTTATCAAGAAATTATTTTCAATATAAAAAATCCATTAATGTCTTTCTCTCTCTGTGCTTGAGAGAGGAGAAAACAGAAATTAAAAATGAAAAATGATTAAAAGTCATTTTTTATTTCTCTCTCATTTTACATTGAATCAAAAAAATCGTTTTCATTTTCTTTTTTTGTCTTTAATTGTGCCAAAATGCGACTGTGTTTGAAGTTATTTTTGTTTTTTTCACGTTTTTCGATAAAAAAAATAAAAACGGGAGAAAAATGTGTTTCGCACAATTAAAGACAAAAAAAGGAAAATAAAAATGATTTTTTAGTTTAGTGTAAAATATGAGAAAAATGAAAAATGACTTTTAGTCGTTTTTCATTTTTTGTTTCCGTTTTCTCCTCTCTCTAGTAGAGAAAGAGAGAAGGAGACATTAATGAATTTTTTTATATTAAAAATAATATCTTGATAAAACTACCAAATGCATTTTCAAAAATGATTTCTGTGTGAGATTAAAAACGTTTTCATTTCTATTTTCATACAAAAAATAAAATCATTTTGAAACGAATTCTAAACGCATTAATAGTTTCTCTCCCTTTTTCATTTTTTCTTTCTCAAAAAATGAAAAAAATATAAACAAAACTAACTCTAAACAAGGCCTAGAAAACTACCTTGGACGTTAATTTTTGTCTATAGGTTAACGTGATCACTGATCATACATTTAGTTTGATGGTAATTGTGTCAACCTCTCTCTATGTATACTTTTTTCTCTGGAATTATAATAAATAGGATTTTAATGTGATATGAAAATATGCTCTATTTACTAAAAAAAAAAAAAAAAAACTCCGTTAGGGGGACACGGTTCTGGACAATTAAAAAATATCTATTTCATATAAAATAAGGTAAAGAAATTATTACAATCATGTTCAACTAAGAAGATATATATGTTCATAAAAGTCGCCTTATAATAAATTATTGGATAATTTGCATGGCTGATCCTTTAATGTTTTCATAGGTGATACTTTGATCACTCTTCTTTTAATTTTAGTAAAACAGTCGTCAAACTCTTAAAATGTTAACAATTAAGCCCTTTTCGTTAAATTAAGTTGAGACGTTTGGTTCATGGATTAGAACCATTTTCGATTTATGTGTATTTTTTGTGAGAGAAAATACTGTAGCAAACAACAAACCATGATTCGAATTAAGAAACGAATCCCCCAACCAAACAATTAAAATATTTTTAACATATTCTTGTACCTGATCTATCATGCGCTCTCTTTTTTAGGGGAAAGACCAAAATGCCCTAAATCTAAGCCCGCTGATCTTCTTCTCTATGTTTTGAAGTTTATGAGTTGTCTGATGTCTCTCTGCAACTTCACGTTCATACGGAGAATTAGCAAAGAAAAAAAAAAAAAAAAAAAAAAAAAAAAAAAAAAAAAAAGGAAAAACCAGTGAGCTTATTTTTAACACTCCATTTTTGTATATTGCAAAAATCAACTCTAACATTTTTTGTTCTTTGAATAGAAAATAGAAATAAATACATTTAGGTCATGTTCATTTCACAAATTTGAATTTAGAATTCGAGTTTTGTTACGGTAAAAAACTCTCTAAAATAGTCATTTTTTTTTAAAATAAAAAATTCTCAAATAAAGTCACATATCAACTTAAATTAAAAACTCAATCAACGAACTAAACAAACCCTTAGATTAAATTTTAATGGCCCATGGAAAGGTATTTGAAAAAAAAAAAAAAAAAAAAAAAAAAAGGGTTGATTTCAAATCACAACCATAACCCAAAACGATCCGTGGAAACAGTCAAACCCACTTCTCATATATTTCCAAACCATCCATGATAGCAATCAAACTCGTAGCACAAATACAATCAGACCCACTTCTTTGATGTTCTCAAAGACACGGTAAAGAGAGACCACCATCTGTCCAAATTAGCTAAAGCCGAAGCATCCATCCAAGTATACAATCACCCTCAATCACGACGTGAGAGGCAATTAAAGTTCAAACAAAATTATAGAAGCCCAATCAAGAAATTTAATTATGCTTTTTTGTCGATTATAAGTAAATGTATTTTTACCAAAATGCCCTCCTATATTAGAGGACATGACTTGCACGCGGTGCATTCCGTTAAACTTTTAACGAAATTTGACGGAAAGGACTTAATTGTCAACATTTTAAGAATTTAAAGATTATTTTATCAAAATTAAAAGAATATGAACTAAAATATCACATACTAAAGAGTTAAAAGGACTAATGATGCAAAAGAGAAACTACTATACTTTTTTATAGTTATTTTAATTTGTGGGGGATTTCTACATCAAGAACTGCCTTTTTCCTCTGCCGGTAGAAATTAGCCTTCCTTGCCGATATGAACGAGCCATTTGATTAATTTAAAGCAGCTTGATATGCAAGTGTATATGTTAAGAATTTATTATGCGCGACACATAATTATTTTAAACTATAAATCAAGTAATCAAATCCTTAAAAAAAAATTAATTTAACAGTTAAAATAATAAGAGAGATTTTTTAGTATGTCTGGTGTACCGGTAAATTAAATTTTTTTTAATCGTTAAATATGTTTATTTTTTTATTTTTATATAATTTTATATAAATTTAAAGAATAAAAACTTGACCTATCAGTAATTAGTGTATTAAAAAAGGTCCTAAATAATAATTCCCACTGTATATAAAGTAGTTTCTACCTATGCGTAACAAGGGCATTATCGTAATTTTAATGGTTTTTCCCCTCCCAGAAGACCTTTTTCTTTTGCCGTTGTTTCTAAGAAAAGGGTCACACAAATGAAAGGTCCAAAAATAAGGTGGCGCCCCACGGATAAATTAATAAATCTTGATAATGGAGTGGACCCCTTCTTTTTTGACCAATCTTGACGTGATTGTACACATATCCGACGGTTGGGGTTAACTTATCCATGTCGAATTGATCCTGTAGGATAATCAATAATTACAGTCTCTTTAGCGAAAAAAAATATAAAAAAATAAAAATCATGGCACTAGTGTGTTTAGAAAAAGAATTAGTGTGATAATTTAAATTATAATTTGTGACTTATTATAATATATTTTTTTAAAAAAACACACTTAAATTAATAATATAATCATGATTTTAAACCGATAAATTAGACCTCATATGAAAACGTGTAAAAAACATATTCTAGAATTCAATTTCAATAATTTTTTTATCCAAAAATAAGGTGGCGCCCCACGGATAAATTAATAAATCTTGATAATGGAGTGGACCCCTTCTTTTTTGACCAATCTTGACGTGATTGTACACATATCCGACGGTTGGGGTTAACTTATCCATGTCGAATTGATCCTGTAGGATAATCAATAATTACAGTCTCTTTAGCGAAAAAAAAAATAAAAAAATAAAAATCATGGCACTAGTGTGTTTAGAAAAAGAATTAGTGTGATAGTTTAAATTATAATTTGTGACTTATTATAATATATTTTTTAAAAAAAATACTCTTAAATTAATAATATAATCATGATTTTAAACCGATAAATTAAACGTCATATGAAAACGTGTAAAAAACATATTCTAGAATTCAATTTCAATAATTTTTTTTATTTATTGAAACTCAATATTTATCTTTTGTACTTTCTTAAGTTTTTTTAATTATTAAAATTATATAATTTTTAATTTTTATATAATTTTATATAAATTTAACGAATAAAATTTAAATTATCACTATGTTAATGTACTAAAGAATATCGTAATACTTTATTGCAGTACTTTTTTTTTTTTTTGCTTGAATTTATTGTTCGTACTTGGTAAATGATTTTATTGCTTTCCTTTTTCAACCTTTTCAGAGAGACATCCGTACTTCATACCTATCAAATCCTTAAAGGAACATTTTTCCCATGGCAAACTGTGTGCTGTTAATCTAATAGTGATTTAAATAATTTTTTCTCGATACTTTAATGATAGGAAAAAAAATAAGAAAGAAATCTTCTTTACTGTTTATGAAAGTACCTGCGGATTTGAAGCTTGTAATTATGCAAACCTACCAAGAATCACTCTCATATTTCTATGGTCCACTCCAATATTTTTTTTTTTGAATAAGCAAAAATTTATTAAAAAAGAAAAAGAAAAAGATTACAATCCTAATAATTCATTGTCATATGAAAACATAACCATTTATTTGTTCTTATAATTTACCAAAAAAAGGCTAATATACATTCTTAACGTTAAATTCTAAGGTCATGTTCACTTCATCGATTTGAATTTAAAATTTGAGTTTTGTTACAGTAAAAAATTCTCAGAAACAGTCACATCTAACTTTTTTGCTACAGTAAAAAGCTCTTACATAAAATCATATCTCAACTCGAATCAACGAAATGAACGGACCCTAATGGAATACATATCAAACTAAGGTGTCAAACACTAGGCAAGTGTATAGTTGTACACATATATTGGTACTCCTTTTTCTTTTTTTTAGAAGTGTACATATATCTATGGTTCCTCATTAGTGTTTTGCATGAAAAGAAATTTTGGTTTCATTGTTGAAGTTTGCACTTGGAACTACTCAAAAGCGTAACACCAATAAAATATAACTGCACCCTCAAATCAACTAATTACAATAATTAAAAAAAGAAATTTATTAGCACCAAATATGAGTTTTTTTCTTTCATTTATTGTGTTTTGTTTGCTTGATGGGTGAAAAAAAAAGACAGAAAAAAGGAAGTAGAAGAACATACATGGCGCGTTTGGAACTCGTTCTAAAATGATTTTATTTTTTATATGAAAATGAAAACGAAAATATTTTTAATCTCAGATATAAATTATTTTTAAAAATGTGTTTGGTAGTTTTATCAAGAGATTATTTTCAGTATAAAAAACTCCTTAATGTCTCTATCTCTTCCTCTTTGCTCGAGAGTAGATAAAACGAAAATAAAAAATGAAAAACGACTAAAAGTCATTTTTTATTTTTCTCTCATTTTACACTAAACCAAAAAATCATTTTTATTTTTATTTTTTGTCTTTATTGCGTCAAACGTCGTTTTAAAAACGTTTTTATTTTTTTTTGAAAAACGTAAAAAATAAAAACAAAATTAATTCCAAACACGGCCACAATATTTTCTTCCGTCTAAAAAAAATTACGAAATTACCCTAAAAATAATGACTAAAAACTGTTAAAAAAAATCCAGTGCTTTTTGCCGTTTGCGATAAAGAAAATAGCAAATTGAGTTCGGCCATTTTAAAATGACTAATCTGCCCTTGCCGTCCGATTAGCAACCACGAACAACACATGCTTTCTTCCATAGGTGGCCGCTATTTCTTGTCAGTTATACTCCGCTCTCTCCTCGCACACAGACTGTGGGTTAGTTAAACAATTCTACTGAAGTTACGAAAATGCCCCTAGCTTTACCTAACAAATTTGGCGTACGCATGCGGCAATCGTGGAGCACAAACTTCAAAGATCCGTTTTCTCTTGTTTGGGAAATTGCCTCGTCCCCTCCAAAACTCTCGTATTTCAATTTTAAACCCCCTTTTGGTAGTTTTTCACATATTCTGGTTTTGGCAATGCACAAGAGTACAAGGCAATCCTAGCCACAGATTTGTGGGTCACGGAAAACTTGGATGGACATAACAAATGGGACAAGTTATATGTAATTCATTGGAGTTAGTCTACATGCATTTGGTTTTATTGTCGTTTTAGTAAATTTTGAAGTAACAATCTGACTAACATGTTATAAATAATTGCTTTAGTCATGACTAGGTAGTATTGTCGTGAAGTCCTTGTCTTCAATTATAGGGTAAAGAAGCTGCCGTTGTTTACCGAAAATAAACAAACAATTTATTGCAAGAGAGATTTTTGAGAGTTACCTATTGTAGAGACTTTAAATACAAGAGTTACACATGTAATTATGGTACTTAATGAGTGTGGTTGATATTCTTTTAAGTTTGATTACATTAATATACAGGAATATGGAGAAAAAATAGTTTGTCAGAACCTCTTGGTTAGAATTAAGATGATATTAGATTATCAAATTCTTAAATACGAAAACGACAACTATTAATACCTGTATAATTAACATATGTAACGATGATCAGTATTATTCTTTTAGCAAAATGATCTTCATCATCGATCTAACCCAAGTGATGAGTTACCGACAAATTAAAGAAAGGAAAAGAAAGATTAAGAAAAAGGGGAATGCACAATATAATATTGGACATCATTTTCCTTGTATTGTTGGCATTCCTCAATCCTCACTAAGCACGAGCAAAAATATTTATTTGCCGCAAGTAGCTCATAAAAAACAATCATTTTAGTTTCCTAGGACAAGAACTTACCACGTTGCTTTTTTAAGGAGGAAAAAAAAAATAGTTGTTGAAAACATTGACTGTATGGTGATCTTTTTCAAGATCCGTAGAATCCATTTTTCTATGAAAAGAAAAAAAATGCACATTTTGTTCTTTTTTGCCATGGGAAACATCAAGATATCTTGTAAGGTTCAAATTTGTCTCCTAGGCTTTGATCTAAATTTAGATTTGCTGAATTGACTTTACTTTTTCACCACATTTTTCTTCTCTTTATTTTCTTTCTGTACAAGATTGAAAATGAAATCCAACATCTTTTATCATATGTGAGAGGAAGAGAAAGAAAAAGTTTTGAGTTTCATGATTCATGCCAAATTATGTTACTCCTATAAAGACCATACAAATGTTCCAATGCCAAATAAGCACAAATTACGTATGGAATCTTTCTGGCTTGATTAATGACTGCTTTCACATAATGTTTTATCTTTTCTAACCTCCAAAAACATGTCATATTGGTTTTTTTTTTTGCGGCTTTCCCATTTATCAAACTTAGACACCAAGACACTTCTTTAAAGGGTTTTTTCAACACGAGCATAATAAGATTGACAAAACTTTGGTCTAAGATGAATATCATTTTTCATATCATCATACTATGACAACAAATCATACCTTGCCTAATTTGTTCGTTTTTTTCCACATTAAAATACAACTAAGGTTTCATGAAATATCGACACCGTATTCGGAATATTATGAGCACATGGAGTTTTCATTTATCTTGCTCAAAATGTCATTTTCAAGCTTTATTATTGGATTCCATAGCTATGTTGGAGTTTAGTCTTCTTTGTATAATAATGCGAATAATCAATAGGTCGCTCACTTTGCTTTCCTCTTTTTCTAAGAGCCAATGCAATTTGCAATGCTTCCTTCAAGGATAGGCCTAATTGCTTCATTCTAACACTTCGTGGCAATTACTGTGGGATGAGGCATATGACATCCTTTTAGGCCCCATCTCCACCCACTTAAGTTTGGTTAGATTTTATTAATGCTTGGACTTAGAAAAAACAATTGATTAAGAAATACCATTATTAATCAACTGGAGATTTCAAGTTGGGCTTGATTTGAGAATATCTTCCAAGAATTAATACCTTAAAACAAGTTGGATTAGGATAATGAGTCCAAATTAGGAAATTTTTAAAGTTTAATCTTTATACATAGAGGCTATAGCTGACTCCAACCACTTATTATATGTCAAAGCTACCCTATTGGGGGATATCTAAATGTATGTGCGTGACATAAATAACTTTGTTGGGTTAGGTTGAGTTTGTTTCTTGACTTTGTTGATGTTCATTTTTTTTTTTTTTCATTCTTTAAATACAGAAAAATTTATGTGATAGCACATGAAAAGATACCTTACTGATAGGATTTTATTTTTCAGCAATCATATATAAATTAGAAACTACTTAAACTTTAACATATTTGAATTAGCTAGAACCGACAATAAAAAATATATATGAAAAAGTTTGTCAAGAATCATAATATGCCATATAGGAGAAGGCAATGAGAGTGTTTACTTTTATTATTTGTTATTTACTTTATTGTATTGGAACAAAGTGAGGCAATTATTAAAAAACAATAATAATAGAAGGTTTATTCATGACCTACACGTGGCAGTAAAGGTAAAGAAAAAGAACGAAATAAACGAAATGAAAGAGGAGATAAATGCTTTTTGTTAGTCATAGATAGCAATTAGTACCTTCCTCTTAAGGTAATCCCACTACCTTAAAAGCTTTTGGTAGTCTTACATTCCAATTTTGGTAACCTCAAGTCTCGACGAACCCCTATGAATGCGACTTTTCGACGGGCTATAGCCGGTTGTTCAACAGTAAATTCACATAAATAGTCTGTACTACCTCCAAAACAGTCCACAAGTCCATCGTCCAGCCTGTCCTCTTCTGCCACGTGGTTTTTCTGGAATCGCCTCACTCTCGCCCAAATTCTCGTTTGGTCAGTGTTGCCGATGTCGATCATCTGACGGCTTACATTTCATTTAACTTCCTATGTCCTATAAACTAGGAAAGGTTTAGGATATTTTTGAGCAAAGAGTTTTTTTTTTTTTCTTTTTAATCTTTTATAAACAACATACATGCGGATAATACATATTTTTAAACGTTAAGCTTTGATTAAATCATATTAAAAAACCGCAAAACTAATACAGTCTAATACAGAAATAGCAATTAAAAAAAATCTTCTTAACTTCTCTCTCTCTTAAATGGGCAATTTTTTTTTTTTTTTTTTTTTGTGCCTGTGTGTGCCTCCCTCTCTTAGGGCCGAATTTTGGCGCCGCAGCTTGGCTGGTCATGAGAATCTTAGCCCTAGAGACAGAGATCTGCCCTCCACCTTGAGGATTCCGGAGGAAGGTCGTCGAGTTCGCGTATGTCTGTGCGGGGTGGATGTGTGGTCTAAAGGTTATGTACCATCATGGCTTATTTTTTCTCACGAAAGTATGTTGAGGATGGGATGTGAGAGTGGATGGTTGCTCAATGTCGGGAATCCGATCCAGCTGTGCTCGTTAATGAGAGGCGTGTAGGTACTTGGGTGGATCTTCTTCTTGGGAGATTCGTCTACAATGGAGCGGTGAAAATTTAGGTGGCTGACATGTCTTGTTTGGTAATAGGCAATGGCGAAGCGTGGATCTCATACACCAGCGAAGGGTTACTCTCTCCATTGTGATTCTGATCCTGTACATCATTGTATTCGCTGGTTCTTTTACTCACGGTGATCGGATTCGCTTCAGTGGCTTATGTATTGGAACTTTGTCTTTGTTTAGTGGTAATTTTTTAGTTAAAATAAAGACGTTCACTCCGCCTATAGGTGTTGTTTTTTGATGTGTGTTTTTTTTTTCTCCGTTTGTGATAACGATGGTGGTTTTTCCACCTTCCAATTTTATTTTTGTGTCCCGCAGTGTGTGAGGTGACATTTAGAGGATGTTTGGTAGAGGGATTCGTTCCCTGATATGAATCATGATTCATGGTTCGCTACAGTATTTTCTCTCATAAAAAATTCACGTAAATCGAAAATAATTCGAATCACATGGTTTGAATCCTCTAACCAAACGTTAGTTTACAAGTTTTTTTGACACCATCAATAGGAGTGTTCCATCGATTGTTGAGGTGTATTTTCAAAAAGCCGTACATGTGCTCGATCGTCGTGCTAAATTCCCGCTATGGGAATTTCATGCACGTTTTCTCCCCTCTCATGTTTTCACTATAAGTGGTGGAACTAGTCACTGATTGATGTTAAGTTCTGCTTGTATTGATGGCTCATTTATTACAGTATTAGTGTTTGAATTTCATTATTTTAGAATATAATTATCCTTCAAAACAAAAAATTACGGATCATAGTCTTTTTTTATGGGTTTTTTTTTATTCTTTTTTTTAAGGCTTAATAGGGATCATAAGATAATGAGAGAATTACAAAAATTGCCATTATTTTTCCCTATCCTATTATTTATGACACTTAAAAATATTCTAATAGAATACGAAACGTATTAAAGTAGAATAAGAAAAATATCTTAACATAAAAAGAAATATTCTGATAGAGTATGAAGGATATCCTATTAGAATATTAATGTTATAAATGATAATTTTAAAATTGATAGCATCAGTAAAATATTGTTATTTTTTGTGGCATTTTTGAAAAAATTTATAAGATACTGCAGAATAACATTTTCTAAAAGTAAGTGATATGAAAAAGGAAACTAATTTATGAATGAATCAAGTCTACTAATACCCCATTTTTTTGTTATTTTTTTGCTGATTCAAACTACTTACAGTATTTAGGATCCGTTTAGTTCGCTGATTCGAGTTTTTAATTCGAGTTGAGATGTGACTTTATGTGAGCTTTTTACTGTAATAAAAAAGTTAAATGTGACTGTTTCTGAAAGTTTTTTACTGCAGCAAAACTCGAATTGATAAAATAAACAGGACCTTAATTACGAAAGTTTTCTTTATATTATTCCACGTGAGCAAGATATTTTGGTAATCTTTTCATACATGGACATTGCATTTATTGTTAAAGTCGAAGTAGAAAAATTCGATCTTTAAACTTCAATATCAACTATTTCGTTAGGAAAAAAAAATCAAATAAAAAGAATTATGTACTGTAGCTCATATTTTGATAAGATTTTCATTCGCAATATAACAATGAAATCTATTACGAAAAGTGGTGAGAGAATAAGACTATCAAATTTACTTTTTATATGGTCATTTGCAGTTATATTAGAGTATATATTCACTTAATTATTTAATAAAATTTTCTCGTTAAAAAAATTACTTCCTATATATCTCCTGATGGTTTATAGGTAAAGCAGTAACTGATTCAAATGTTTAATTTGGGCTCTACAGCACTCTAACAAAAATGGGAAAAAAAGAAAAAACTAATTTTATTTTGTTTAAGAGGAGAAGGAAAAATTAATTACAGAAGTTATTGTTTGAATTAAATAAAAAATAAGGGGAATAAAAAAGACAAGAGTGTTTTTTTAATAAGAAAAAAAGACAAGAGTGTTGGCTTTTAAGATATATTTTTCTCACCTGCCCACGTTTTATTTTCTTTTTTGGCTGAATAAAACCTGTTCGTGATATTATGTGCGTTTGGAACTCATTTTAAAATGATTTTATTTTTATATGAATATAGAAATGAAAACGTTTTCAATCTTAGACAGAAATTATTTTTAAAAATGTATTTAGTATCCGTTTGTTTCCTGTATTCGTTTTTGATTCAGAATCATGATTCATAATTCTCTACAGTGTTTTTCTCTCATAAAATACACACGTAAAACGAGAATGGTTCTGAATCATGATTCTGAATACATGAACCAAACATCACCTTAATAATTTTATTAAGAGATTATTTTTAGTATAAAAAAATTTATTAATGTTTATCTCTCTGTTCGAGAGAGAAAAAAACAAAAACAAAAAATGAATCGTTTTTTATTTATTTCTTATTTTATATTAAATTAAAAAATCATTTTAATTTCTATTTTTATCTTTAATTATATTAAACTTAATTTTAAAATTCTTTTTTTTTTAAAACGTAAAAATAAAAAATAAGAATAATTTCAAACATGGCGTAATCAGATCTCCCTGGCAGTATCAAATTAAAGAAAAACAAAAAAAAACAAAAACCCTAAAATTCCACGCTCACGCATGGCGCGTTGCTAAATTACTATGGAATTGGAACAAGCTGATTGTGCACACGCTACTCATGCGAGTGTAGTTGTAATATGCTCTTCTCCAAATTCAACATGATGTCTCGTACTTTCGCATTGGAGGTTCGCAAGCAAGCCTCTTCAATAAACTATTAAATATATGCTTAGCCAGCTATGCTCTTGAAATTCATAAATTAATACCGAAATTTTCTCTTATTCACGTACTAATTTAAAATTTAAATTTTATATATTAATTGATTTAATATATGAGTTGTCATCTTTTTATTAGTAGATACAATCTCTTTTATTAATTAATGTGACGATGTTTTAAACACCTATAAATATAAAAATGACATCTCACATGTCATATCAATTGGTACAGAAAATTAAGATTTAAAATGATGTTTTCTCAACATTATTCATTATCTATATGAAAGAATTACCATTTTTAATTGGATTGTATTAAGCTCATTCATATTTTAATATGAAAAACGTGGGTTTAAAAGAAAAGGAAGTAAAAATAACAATATGACAATGTGATGTAGTTATGTTTCATTATGAAGAAAAAGTTATATCGGCCTCCATATTTGACTCCTTTTTCTAAAGTTTTATGGAAGTAAATTACAGAGATAAGTTAGTATTCTAGTTTTTATTTTGGGGTGGATGAGATCTAAAAACTAGGGATGTTAAAAAAAATTGAACAACTGAGCGACACCATCTAAAATAGTAGTGTCATTTTAAAATTAATGTCAAGGCAATTCAGTTGGCGGCTTTTAGGTAAAGTTAGGATTTAAGATGGTGTTTTCTAAACATTATTCATTATCTATATGAAATAATTACCATTTTTAATTGGATTGTATTAATCTCATTCATATTTTAATATGAAAAACGTGGGTTTAAAAGAAAAAGAAGTAAAAATAACAATATGACAATGTGATGTAGTTATGTTTCATTATGAAGAAAAAGTTATATCGGCCTCCATATTTGACTCCCTTTTCTAAAGTTCTATGGAAGTAAATTACAGAGATAAGTTAGTATTCTAGTTTTTATTTTGCAGGGTGGATGAGATATAAAAACTAGGGATGTTTAAAAAAATTGAACAACTGAGTGACACCATCTAAAATAGTAGTGTCATTTTAAAATCAATGTCAAGGCAATTCAGTTGGCGGCTTTTAGGTAAAGTTAGGATTTAAGATGGTGTTTTCTCAACATTATTCATTATCTATATGAAAGAATTACCATTTTTAATTGGATTGTATTAAGCTCATTCATATTTTAATATGAAAAACGTGGGCTTAAAAGAAAAAGAAGTGAAAAGAACAATATGACAATGCGATGTAGTTGTGTTTCATTATGAAGAAAAAGTTATATCGGCCTCCATATTTGACTCTTTTTCCTAAAGTTCTATGGAAGTAAATTACAAAAATAAGTTAGTATTCTAGTTTTTATTTTGCAAGGTGGATGAGATCTAAAAACTATGGATGTTAAAAAAAAATTTAAACAACTGAGCGACACCATCTGAAATAGTAATGTCATTTTAAAATCAATGTCAAGGCAATTCAGTTGGCGGCTTTTAGGTAAAGTTAGGATTTAAGATGGTGTTTTCTCAACATTATTCATTATCTATATGAAAGAATTACCATTTTTAATTGGATTATATTAAGGTCATTCATATTTTAATATGAAAAACGTGGGCTTAAAAGAAAAGGAAGTGAAAAGAACAATATGACAATGCGATGTATTTGTGTTTCATTATGAAGAAAAAGTTATATCGGCCTCCATATTTGACTCTTTTTCCTAAAGTTCTATAGAAGTAAATTACAGAGAGAAGTCTGTATTCTAGTTTTTATTTTGCAGGGTGGATGAGATCTAAAAACTATGGATGTTAAAAAAAATTTAAACAACTGAGCGACACCATCTGAAATAGTAGTGTCATTTTAAAATTAATGTCAAGACAATTCAGTTGGCGGCTTTTAAGTTTTATTGGTCGGATTAGAACTTCCGACCATTGCTTACTAGACACATGTGTGTTATAAGGCAAACCTACTTAACAAACTTAAACCTTTCAATTTTGTACGGATTTCAAATTATGTTATCATGCCATGGTTCAATTTGTTATCTCTAAATTCGAATAATGTAAAGCCCCACCTTACGTGTGGTAAGAGAAAATGTTATCTTCTTTTATGAAACCATGATAAAGAGAATTCACTATGACCCCAAAAGGCCTTCTTGCTCTAGTAAAGATAAATAATTGCATCGACCGAATAATTTGGTTCTATTTTGCAAGCAAAAAACATGACTTTAATGGAAAATTATGCAGTAAGGTATGCAAAAAGTTCCGCGAGTACTATCGTATTTTGAAATTTTTTTAAAATTATATCATAATTTAAAAAATAAGTAAATTTAATGAGGATATAGAATTGGTCACTACTCAAGAGTATATATTTGTGCCATATTATAGAATCCACCAATTGTAATACATTTGTATTTTTGAAGAATCAAATTTTTTTAATTTTCTCAATATATATATATATATTTGTATTGAGTTGGGCATATTATCATATATATACTATTTCGCATGATATAACAACCTTATACATTGTATTTCCAATATAAATCTAGGAAAAATAGAAATTATTACAAAAAAGTAAAAAAGTACAATCAGGGTTTCCTTTTTTGCAAGTGGGTATATTGTCGGCATAGGGTGTACGAGGTTTACACCTAGGGAGACGTGGACGGTCCTTCTCCATTCATGGAAAATCCCCCACCTCATATCTTAGCCCGTCCTTCTGTCAAACTTTCTATTTTTATATTATTTTCAACTACTTTCCAATTTAGCTATTTTTTTATTTTATTACTTTCTCTTTCTCAACTCTTCCAACTTGCAATTATTGGTTTACTTTAAAATCATGAAAAAAGCAAAAAAAAAAAAAAAAAAGAAAAAGAAAATAGATTAAAATAACGTTGGAAAAAAAAAAAAAATTTTCCAAGGAAACGTACGCAACTTGCTTTTGAATTTACGAAAATGTACTTTGCCCCATCTTTCGCCGTTGCATGGTGGATTAAGGGTCCGTTTAAATTGAATTAAAAAAAAGTTGTTTTTTTTTTATTTACTTATAGCCCGTTTATTTTTTGTATTTATTTTTGATTCTGAATTATAATTTATGATTCTTTATAATATTTTTTTTTATAAAAAATACACGTAAAACGAGAATAGTTCTGAATTATGATTCTGAATACACGAACCAAATGAACACTTAATTTACAAATAATTTTTAAATCTATTTGAATGGATCATTTTAAAGTGTTTTTAATTTTTTAAACAAATAATCTTTTTAATACTTATGAAAAAAATACTTATAAAAACCTTTTTTATTTTTTATTTATAAACATTAATTAAATATCTCATTCATATCTTTTTATTACAACACTTTTTATAATAATAAGAGTGCATTTAGTTACAATAATAGAGTAATAATGATAACAGAATAAAATAAAAAAAATGTTAATTCATTTGTTTCATTAGTATTTTACAAATACCATAAAATGAAATGTGACAATTCTTATTTGGACCAAACTATCCTGTAATTAATATTTACATTCATTACGTTTTAAAGAAATTATACATAACTAATTATTTAATAGATTTTTCAAAACTTAATCATTTTATTTCATTTCATTTTTTTAAAAGAAATAAACCTACTAAAAAGAATTATTATATATATATATAACTTGTTAAAAGGGATTTTTGAGAAAAAGAAAAAAAAATAACGAAAATAAAAATAAATAAAAATCTCGTTCAATTCATATCTTTTTATTACAACACTTTTTATAATAATAAGAGTGCATTTAGTTACAATAATAGAGTAATAATGATAACAGAATAAAATAAAAAAAATGTTAATTCATTTGTTTCATTAGTATTTTACAAATACCATAAAATGAAATGTGACAATTCTTATTTGGACCAAACTATCCTGTAATTAATATTTACATTCATTACGTTTTAAAGAAATTATACATAACTAATTATTTAATAGATTTTTCAAAACTTAATCATTTTATTTCATTTCATTTTTTTAAAAGAAATAAACCTACTAAAAAGAATTATTATATATATATATATAACTTGTTAAAAGGGATTTTTGAGAAAAAGAAAAAAAAATAACGAAAATAAAAATAAATAAAAATCTCGTTCATGTTACCAATTTAAATATTATTATAATAAAAAATTATATTTAATTTTTTTAATAAGTATAAAATTTTCACATAAAATTATATTTTAAACTCGAATTAACGAACGAAACGCCTGAAAATCTCCATCTTCTTCTGCAAACAACTCGCCACACCTCTGTAATTGCCACCATACACAACTCGCACAAGATCGCACCTCATCAGCGGAGTTAGACGAACACTGGATTGTCATTACTAGGGTTAGACAAACACAAGATCGTTGTTATCGGAACAAGCGTTGATTATCGTCGCGGCTGGAGTTTGAAGGACTGAATATTGCCGCCACCGGAGTTAGTTTGCAGAAAATCCCCGCTGCCGGAGTTCATTAATTTGCCGAAGACTAGAGATTTATGCGACAGATTTGGCAACGATTTGGCGGAGAACGCTATCTTGCTGGGCGGATCTGGTGATAAGATCATGACTTTGGCGTCTGAATGGTTCGTCGGCATGCCGATGACGACAGATTTGCGCGACATGGGTCTGGACTAGTCTGGGTGGAGGCATGATCTTGGTGGTACAGGTCTGAGATCGTGGGCCCGCCAGAGGATGTCATCTGAGTAATGACGGGTCTCGCCGGAATGAGGACGAAGTGTCTGTCGGCGCTGTACGTAGGAAGACGTTGGTGGGGGCTAAGATGGAGGAGAGAGACGGTGGTGGTGTAAAATAAAAGAAAATGAAGAAGAAGGGCAAGTATGGAAAAAATTTAAAAAATACAATTGAATGGCTATTCCATCCACTTATGACTTATGGGAGAACGATGATTCAGCCATTTTAGCTGAAATTTGAATGGCTACTCCATTTATAAAAGCAAACTAAACATTAGAATTGGGCTATTTTCCTTTCTATTTCATTTATTTTTTCCTAACTAAACACACTTTAAGTGTTTTTAACTTTTTTATCTAAACATATTCAAAATCTCTTCTTATATATACTTATATATAGAAACACATTTTTCAAATACTATCTAAATACTAATTAAAAAACTCAAATTTATGTTTATTTTTTTTTACTACTTAAAAACACAAACACGAATTATCCCAAACAGACCCTAAGCTACGACGGGTCAGTTAACCCAAATGACCGGAGACGTGCAGTTATCTTATGTGGATAATTTATCTTAGTTAGTCTAGGGTCTATTCCGAGGGAGAAAAATAGATTAGTTTTCCCAAAAAAAATAAAAATTAAGGATGAATCATCATTCTATTGCTCGAGTTCCCACAAACTTTTTAGCAAAATTATTTGTTTGTACAATTTATTTTTATTTTTTAATTATCATCGGCATTATTTTTCTTTTTCTTTTTTTACTTATCATCGTCATGTGTCGAAATTACCCCACACTTACAAAGTACTTATGCAACAAATTTTACCTTATTAGGGCCAACACTTTTTAACACGTACAACATAACTAAAAAATGAAACGGAACAAATAATTCGTGCTGCATGTTAAGTGCATGGAGAAATGCCATTAGTACGCTAAAATTACTTAATCGTGGCAACCTTCTAGTGACTCATTTAATGTTCACAAAATATACAAATATAACAATAATAATTGATTTCCATAGAGAAAAATTGATTAGTTTTTCTCAAAAATAAATAAAAAATAAAAAAAATAATAAAAATTAAGGATGAGTCATCATTCTACTATTCGAGTTCTCATAAACTTTTAAGCAAAATTATTTTGTCTATTTGTACAAATTATTTTTTATTTTTTAATTATCATCGATATTTTTTTTAATTATCATTAGCATGCATCGAAATTACCCCACACTAAAAATTTACTTAAGCAACAAATTTTATCTTATTAGGGTCAAAACTTTTTAACACGTACAACATAATTAAAAAATGATACAGACTAAACAAATTCGTGTTGGGTGTTAGGTGCATGGAGAAATGCCTTTAGCATGCCAAAATTACTTAATCATGGCAACATTTCGGTGACTTGTTTATGTCTCGTTCAGTTTGTGAATTCGAGTTTTTAATTCGAATTTAGATGTGATTTTATGTGAGAGTTTTTTCACTGTAGTAAAAAAAGTTAGATGTAATTTTTTATGAAAGCTTTTAACTGTAGCAAATATGGAATTAAAAATTTAAATTGGTGAAATTAACGAGGCCTTAATGTTCACGTCAATCTTGAACTGACACGTATAACAATAATAATGAACTAGTAGGTATTAATTATCTAATTTAATTGAAAATTGACCCATAAAAATATAGGTTAAATTACGTATCAATCTGATACGTTAGTAAAACGACCCATTTATCAAATTAAATTTGATATTTTTAGAATATTATAATTATTGTTGTTGTTGTTGTTATTATTTACTGATATGCTGTGAAATCACAATTAAATTCCAAACTAAATGGATTATTATTAGTAAATTGAATTTATTTTGTACCAAACTCTTGAAAAAATTGTTTTCCAAAACCATATGATTACAGTTAGGATCTTTTTACTATGATACATTTGAAAATAGATTGGGTTACACAGTCGTCAGATTTGTAGATCTTATATTACCATTTTTAAGGGACCTTGTTGGAAAAGCATTCACATGAATCACACCAGACACGTAACATCAAAATCACAATATGTAAGGCATCGCATTTCACATATTGAAAAGATCATACAACATATAATATTATTGGCTATAAGCTTTGTCTAAAGAAACAAAAGCTGACTTCAAACGTAATAGAGAAAAATAAAAGGAAAATGTAGGCTAAATATCTCCATCAACGAGTACCAAAACAAACCCAGATATGACTAATTTATCAAAAAATATATATATTTGTCAAAAACTATATAAGAAACCCAATAATCTATTTTCCTTAGAACGACGCATCTAATGTCAAAAACTTATTTATCAAAAGAAAAAAAAAAAACTAATGTTAAAGAATACTCTAAAAAGGGATATTCTAAAATTAGATCCCAAATGGTGTCCTTTGGAGAACTTTAACAAGCAAAACCAAAAACTAAAAGGGAAAGGGGGGAAAAAAGAAAGTCCACTTGAAATTAGTGGACCGTCCTGACTCCTGGGACGTACGAAGGCAAAATGTACCAAATAATATCAACTATATTGTATTGTATTTTATTTCCCACTTGGACAAAGTTCCATTTCTGGAACAATGTAAATAAAAATAATAATCAAACTCAAATTCAACTATTGCTTATTATGGCCACCTGGTACAATGCACTGATCAATAGACTAATCATAAATGGCTGCAACTATCATCTTTTTTTTTTTTTTTTTTTATATGTATTGAATAAAATAAGCATAAAATTTCGAGGAGATTAAGATGCCAAATTGATTAACAATTATACAAGCACGCAAACTCGTCAGACCTGAATCAGAATATAATCCAGATTATAGCTTTAGTTTAATATGGTCATGTTGTTTTTATTCTTATAAATGTTGATCAAGTCCAGAGGCATATCAGACAGTGTCTGATGATAAAAATTGGCATTGTTTTTTTGAGCAAATTATAATAATAATTATCATAACAAATTGGTATTGTTTATTCTGTCAAATTTAGATTGATGATCCTGATTTGGTGGGTGAAATTCACATTTTCAAACAATACATAATTACATATAGACCAACTATACAAAACAATATTAATTTATGTTACTTATATAAAGGAGGAGAAAAAAAAAAAAAAAAGGAGAGAGACAGTCACCTAACCTGTTCTAAAGAAATGCTATAAATATGTAAAAGGCTACGGCCTACATAAGATAAAGGAAAAGAAACCTTAAAAAGCCAGAGCAATCTTTGGCTTCTTCTTCTCAATTAATATTTTAATTTCTTGTTTAAGAAACCCAATATCCAGAACGTTGTATAAATATTATAAATGAATCGTGCTTTCCTCGGCTATGAACAAGTAGTACTAGAGTTTAGATACTCGTTTAAAATTCCATGTTGCAATTTAAAAATCCATTCCCTTGGTTCTTACAAAAGGAGGGAGAAAAAGAAAGCACTAAAATATAATATAAGTTACTATTGAATCTTGATGGAGTAGATGCTAAGGAACTGTTTGTGTTAATAAATATGAATCATAAGCCAGATAATCTTAAAAGGAGTGATGTATACTGTGTGTAAGATGGCAAGTGCATGTGTTGAATCATTAATAGTTTAATTAGCTTGATTAATAGCTTTTGCATAGAGGGTATTTTTGAGTAATCAAAAACAATTTGATAGAGTTGATTTATTTTGTATTTCATACTAACATGTGGATGAAGCAAGGCATATATCCTCCTTATATATAACACCTCAAGTAAATATTAAAAAAATGATCACCACCTTCCAATCAACAGTAACAGAGTGTTTCAATGAGCTTCACCTGGGATTTCTTATTGTCTAACTTCACTAATTCACAGAATACACTCTCTAAATAATATATATATATATATATATATACATGAACAACAAAAGAAAGAGAAAAACGACACAATGTCCTGCAAAATCATACCAAAGATGGAGATATAAAATGTGATACTGTAGCAGCATCATATCTCATATTTAAATGCATGTTCTTTCATGCAATATATGTTTTGTTCAAACAAACTTTGGAAAAATAAGAGGGATTAAATAAGAATATTGTAAGCCATTTCACAACTAAACATTAGAATGACTGATTTATTAAGTGGCTTGAAAAATGCAGTTAGTTATTCCACTCACTAATATTTTGGTACCAAACTCCCTTTCTTTATAATAAGATATACTATTCCACCATACCAACTATGCTTTTTTTTTTTTTAAAACAAAAAATATTTTTTTTTTTTGGGCTTAAGGCGAATCCTAACTTCATACTTCATAGTAATGAGTTGGTCTATATGCTTTCCTTACCTTTTGTCGGACAGTAAGAAAAGTCGCTGGTAATCCCTCTTTAGCTTTTTCTAAGATAACGAGGATTGGATGATCTTCTCTTCATCTCAACTCCCAATAAAAACGAAAACTAATGCATTTGCTTTTCTCTAATATAAGTGTTATATAACCAAAAAAAAAAAAAAAAGAAAAAAAAAGAAATGAAGCAAGTAGAAAACAAGACATTGACAAGGATGGTTTTGTAAAGAAACAAAAGTTAATATTCTACACTTTGATAATGAAAAGTAGCTTAGCAGGAAGTTAATTTTGTCTCTTAGGTTTGCTTTAGGTGCCAGTAATAGGCCCTCTCTAAGTTAAAAAGGCACTCTTTCTGCATGCTATTATGTCATTACAGACTTGACTAATGAACTTCAAAAGACTGTTGCTTAGGTTAGCTGTCCGCTAATTCCCATCTTTATTCCTACCTAAGGACCCAACTAAGGGGTTGTTTTGTTGGAGGATTCCTATCCCGATTCAAATTATGATTTATGATTCACTACAGTATTTTCTCTCATAAAAAATACACGTAAATTGAAAATAATTTTAATTCATGAATCAAACGTCTCATAATACTACATAACACGTCAATTGAATAATTTGAGACAAATATCCAATTTCCTAACGTGGTTTTATCTGGCATTAGATTTTTTTTAATTCATTTACTAGAAATTTTAATGATGAAAGTTCATTACAAATTTCTTCATCGTCACTACTATGAATAGGCCTTAGGAAAGGTTGAATACATTTGAAATACATTAAAGGAAATTATATTGAAACAAAAACCTCATTGGTATTGTGTTGACGCCAGAATTTGATTTAAAAAAAAAAAAAAAAAAAAAAAAACCTTGATGACTTACATATGACGGTCTAAAACTATGTAGCACCGGTAGGTTACATAAAACCGAATTCCCCTAAATTTAGTACACAATGTAGTCAAATGAATTAAAGACTCTTAAACCCCGTTCATTTTACCGATTCGAGTTTTGCTACAGTAAAAAAGCTCATAGAAACAGTCACATCTAACTTTTTTATTACAGTAAAAAACTCTAATATAAAGTCAAATCTAAACTCGAATTAACGAACTTAACGGACCCTTAAAAGAATCAAATGAATCTATATCAGTATCACCTTCGGATAGTAGACTGTCAAAATCCTTGCCGTGCACCATCAATTCCAAGAACATAATTCTAACCCAGTGAACTTTTGGCGCCCTCAGAAGTTTCAAATCCTGATTTAGCAATCTTAGCTGGTATCTCTTTATTTGGGACCTAATTTAGGCTGAGTTGTCTGGATTGTTCAAGTAAATCTCGTGTTAATGGTGTTGTGCCAAACATCAAATTAAATAGATTTAGAACAAAATATAAAAAACCTGAAAAATCCAAAAGATACAAAGGATTAAATATATATGCTTCCCAAAAATCTAGCCGACAACGAATATGAGTCAAACAGAGATATAGGCCTTGGGCCCAAACAAAAGACAAACTTCATGGGCTTAATTAAAGCCACACGCCCAACAAAAGGAAGTTCTTATAAAATGCTTGCAACTTGAGCTATGTTGGCTTCCCCCATTGATCGCTGCAACCTTTCCCGTCAAAATTAATGACGTCACTGTGGCCTGCAATTTTGTTATTATAGCATTAGATCCGTTTCGTTTGCTAATTCAAACTTTTAATTCGAGTTGAGATGTAAATTTAAATGAGAATTTTTTTACTGTAGTAAAAAATTTAGATGTGACAGTTTCTGAAAATTTTTTACTGTAGCAAAAAACGGATTTTAAACTCAAAGTAGTGAAATGAATGGGTACTCTGTCATTCCCTCTCCTCTTAAAACACAGGCACGAGATTTTATACCTGTTCACTGTAGATTAGATAGGGAGGAGAAGGAAAAAGAAAGGAAACTAGAAGCAGAAATCGGGCACAACCTTGAAAATATAGACTGATCATGTTGCAGGAAATTCTTAAACTATCCATTAAGTTATTAAGAGCATTAATGTTCAACCAGGTATATAGACATCATCTTATTTAGTTTGGACGAACTAGTTTGCAGCAAAGATCAAAGAATAAGAAATAAATAAATGCTATCAATTTGAAATAAATAAAAGTCTCTTTTGACAAACCATGGGAGTGAATTTTGTTTATCTCTGCCCCCTTGAGTTCTCTTCCATAATCATCTAGCAACGAAATTCCAGCTGCCGTTATGTTAAAAGGGAAAGCCAAAGGTGGTGACATTGGAGACTTTGCCAACTTGATGAACCTCTGACCTGCAAGAGAGAAAAAAAAATTACAAGATCGGCAATAAGAAGCATAAAAGTCTTAATTTTCTCGTACAGTTAACATTAAGAACTAAATAGTTCACGACTAGGACTACTTTTGATCATAAAATCTCAAGAACCATAAAGTTTTATCACTGCAAGGTTTAGATTCATTGTCTAGTAGAGAGCATTCTATGAAACACCCACAAGATTTTTGTGCTAACCAGGAACAATTAAAATAAGAGGAAAAAGTATTGATTTGTTCACATGACAATGTGTTGACTGAGTGAGAGAATGACTCGACCGTAAACACTGAATTTTGGTTAGATCAAGCATCAAAGGCAACCTGATTTAGCTTCAAGCACGAGACGAATTGTCACTGAATGAGCCCAATTAATCCCCAAAGCAGCAACAAGATGAGAATCATATCCTACAGGATCCTCCGTGCTCCGCACTGTACAAAGTATACCAACTGTCTTACATAATTTTGAGAGTAAGCTTTTACAATGTAACTTTTTGAACATACCTTGAAAAGAATATTGGCAACCTTCATCACGGGTTTGAGATCGCACTTGATTTGTAACTACAATAGGGATTCGTGAAAATTCAGCGAGTGATCTAGAGTAAAAGAGGAGGGAAAAGAAAAAAGAAAGAGCAATATCAATTGAGCAGGAAAGGGCATCAACAGCTAATAAGTTCTACATTTCCAACAGAAAGAGCTAAGATTCTCACTTGATAAAAGAAACATGCCAACCAAGTAAGTGTTGTCTTGAGGCTCCTTGTCCGTAATCCCTAGACAAAAGATGATCCTACTTAAAAACAATGATCTAAAGTGACTGAATTAAGCAAACGGAGCTCCATCCCCATAAGCCCTGGACAAAAGATGATCACCACTATAACAATAATCTAAAGTAAGTGGATTAAATAAAAAACATCTGATCCAGAGAGACCAATCTTATCACTTGCCTGCAGCTTTGACAAAGACATCTAACAGATTGAGGTTGCAAGGGGTTCTCAAATTATCGTATCATTCCTCAATGCTATTCAAATATGGAGCCGGAATCACCTTTTCAAGGGACTAAGATTGTCTATATAAAATGTTTGGATCCTTCAGTTAAGGTTATTCTTACCTTGGAGGTATGGAAACGAATCAAATGTGAACATTTTATGATTTGAAAATAACAGGTCATATGAATTACAAAGAAGATCAACTCACCCTGAAATAACAGCAGTCATGCTGTCAATTACTACCAACTTCACCTGTTGCTGACGAAGTGCAACCTGGATTTGTTGCAAACTGGCAATAGATCGATAACATATGATCAGCTAAAAGGTTATGACTAGGACGAGACAAATAAAACAAGAGAAATTGCAATATGTAGCAGCTCTGATATTCAATGGGAGCTGATCCCCAAAAGGAAGTAATGCCGCGTTTCATAATAACATATGCACCAAAAGGAAGTATAGAAGTCTTTTAGCTCATGATAAGAGTCAAAATAAAATGATAGACATGAGAAATTGGACATTTGATGTCACAGCTAAATGAGCTCTGGTTTTCAATGAACATGATGGTTGAGAAAATTGGTTCAATATTCTGGTAGTTAGTTACAAGAAAGTGAAAGAGTCAGTTAGGATTACGTCTTGAATATCTTTTATTTCAAGATTAGCCAGCCAGGTGTCAGATTTGTATTGGTTGCCTAGTTACTATAAGTAAGGTGTTACTGAGAGATTTAATTGTAATCGTTTTTTGAAGGCACTGAGAGAAAGTCAGATAAGGGAAAATTGGGCTTATCCGGGAGAGAACTTTCTAGCGAGGGTCTGAGTGCTGGGTTTCTTAATTCTTGTATTTTTCTTCTGTCTATGCAAGTAATAAAATCCTTGAGATTTTCTTCATCATCTCTGATTTTGGAAAGTCGATTTATGAGATTGTTTCCTAAGAGAATTGTTCAGAGTTTTATCAATGACTATGCACCATTTAGTATTGCAACCAAAATCTTACTACCATTCAGTGTTATGTCGTCAATTATAAAACTTAGAAGTGAAGTCTTATGAGAACCATACCTCTCAGTAAATTTAGAAAGCGAAGTTGGCCGCAAAACTAGGATCCTACCAGCCATCTGTGTCATATACAGAAAACAGATTCATAGCCAGCTAAAACTGATGATCTGAATAGCAAATTCAAAGGACACCGACAATAAATAGAAATCTGCAGACCTCCTGTGCCATTCCTTTCATGTTAAAAATGTCAGGGAAGCTCTGGACTCCAATTTCTATCATCCTAAAGATAGAATAATCAGAATTCAGAAATTTCTGGGGAAAACATTCTGAGAAACTGATAATGATATCAATAGGCGTAATTCACGTACCTTCTTGAACTAAACTTGGATTCGACATCAATGTAGATGACACGGCCATTTAAACCTCCGTAAGCTGTCGGCAACGAAGCCAATAACGAGAGCTTCATACAAAACTGCAATTTGTACATCAAAGGAAACAGTTTATCATTAAAATCTTGCCCGTCATAACAAGAGAAACAAAAGCTTCCTCAAAAACAAATCATCTTCTTCAGAAGAAAGTAAAGAAGTCCTTTCTTTCATAATGATAACTTCTCAAAATTAAACCAAAGAGAAAAAAAAAATTGAAAATAGAAAGAAACATACTTGAGTTTTGCCGATCCCAGCAGGACCAACGAGCTCTGTCAAAACACCGAACGGTATTCCGCCGCATAATGCCTCGTCTAAACCTTTAAGACCCGTCGGAAGATGACCCCCGTGGCCCTCCTTTTGAATTCGCTGCTCCATTAAAGCCAATGCCTACGGAAACAAACCCTAAGACCACAATTTCAAAAAATCCACAAAGAAATTTGACCAAAAAAAAAATCTTTTTGCTCACAGTTTGATAGGGAGGGCATGCGATTTCGCTAATGCGGGCTAGAGCGGAGGAGACTTCCGCCATTCCCACGTCCAGCAACAGCATTAGCTCGAAATCGGTTAGGGCTAGGGCTTCCTGAAAGCAAAAGAAACCGAAAATGGCGAATTCATCAACTGAGAAATTGAAATTGTGTAGTAATCTGAACCCAAAATTGAACATGTATTAGGGTTTTGAGATAGGGGCTTTACCTGGGCGGTGGTGATGTTACGCGCTGCGAAAACGTTGGCCATTGATTTGGGTAAACCCATCTCCTTTATGAGTTTGTCCGCCATATTCTCCTCTTTCCCTGTAAGGCTCCAATAATCCATTGCTATTAGTGACTCGGTGTTTTCCCGCCAAATCCATAACAGTGGGACAAATTAGATAGTTACTTTTATTTTTATTTTTTTGACAAAGATAGATAATTATTAGCTTAGTTTGACAGTGTTTTTCCCTCTTAAAATCAGTTTTTGTTTATAGCCGAAGTTGATTTTAGTGTTTAGTAAATATCTTCAAAAGTACTTTTTGAAGATTTTTTAAGAATTTACATTCAAAATCAGAAGCAGTCTAAAGACAACTTTAACTTTTAAATTATGCAGAAAACAACATAGTATAATTAATGAAACTTTCATAATACTCATAATGCCCCTAATAAAATTTAAAATTTACAATTTTCTCAATTTAAAATTTAGACTCATAATATAATATAATAATAATTTTATAACAAATAATATCATAATTATATTAATAACTATAATATTATTATTTTATCATATAATATGATATTATAATAATATTATAATTATTTTAATAATATGATATTATAATTATAAT
>NW_010368035.1:81735-114502 GCF_000414095.1 Morus notabilis | reverse complement strand
TATATTAATATAATTAAATATTAATATAATCTTATAATTTTAATATTATTATATATTATAGTGTATTACACACGTTATAGTTATATAATATATTAATTATAATATATTTTAATATAATATAATAATGATTATAATATATTATATTATAATATAATGATAATTTTTAATTATATTATAATTAAAATATTAAAGAGGTGAGTTGTCAGTTAATCTCTACAGGAGAATGATCCCACATATTGGGTGAATCTTTGAATAATGCTTCATTCCAGAGTGTAAAAGAAAGCTTAGTATAGCAATTGAATTGACCTTTTGTACTGAGGACGACCTATGAGATGGTTTGAATCGGTTCTCAAACCTACTACTGTATGAACAGTGTTCTTCGGCTAAGGCTGGCAAATCAAAGTCTTTTTTGTTAAAAAGAGATCTTTTTCACTCACGACATTCATTCAAATGAAAGAAATGTACACGGCAAACGAGAATAACAAGACTCTATGTTTAACACATAAGTTCATTCCATATCAAATTACTCAGGCCTCGACAGGGCGAGAGTCAAAGTTATTGCCCAGCACAATAGAAGGAAGGGCAAGAGAATAGGCACTGGCATCTTAACTACTTGAAATACGGACTATCTAAAATAAATGGGGAGGGAATGAGAAGAGAGCCTATTTTCAGGCTTAAAGGATTTGCTACTTGATTAGAAAAGGAGTTACCTAGCTAGTGGAGCGAGGGGAGGTGCTTTGACATCATTTTCCACGATTCCGACATTGAGATCTCTCTGCCTTATTATGAGAATATTTCTTATATAATATTATAATATAGTTTATAATATTGTAATTATATTAATTATTTTAATAATGTTATTATATTCTATATTATAGTTATATAATATGTTATTAAATAATAATTTTATTGTATTATATTAAATACAATAATAAATATACATTATATTATATTATAGTATAATATAATATAGTTGTAATTTTTAACTATCAACAGCAATTCAATCTCATAATTTACTAAACGCTATTACACTGATTTTGAAACCAGTACAGCTACTATAATTATAGTTTACTAAACACTCAACTGCCTTTTGTAACAGCTGCTTTTTTCTTGAGCACGGCTAAAAGTAAATTTTTTTAAATCTACAGCACTACCAAACTAGCCATTATCCACTAGGATTAGGAATTTATCAACTTACAAACATAAGACAACAAAAATTCAGATTTTTTTTCTAAAAATTAAGTATTTAAAAGGGACATTCATCATAATTTTTCTTTTTTTTCCTCCTCCTTTTATTTTTCTGAATGAACTAGCTAAACTTTTTTTTTTTGAAGGCCACTAGTTTCTTATTTTTAAATAAATCTTTTGTGGTAGGTACTTAGGATATTTTCGTCATAGTTTATGGTATTTATTTACGGTTTAATTATACTTTTTTGATGTTTATTAAAAGGAAATACCGTTGGTGTTCCAGCTTATTATATGAACCTTTTTATAATAGTGATATAGAATAAAATGGTTGTGGCAATTTTGATGGGACATCACCATTATCTTAAAAGCAATTTTATTGAAAATCAAAACATTAGTTGAAAAGGTTATCTTTTTCCAGTACATGGGTAATCACCATTGTCTTAAAAGTAATTTTATTCAAAATCAAACATTAGGTGAAAAGGTTATCTATCATATTCCAGTACATGGGATGGGTCATTGACCAAAATCCTAATAGGCTATAGCCATATCCCTTTTTCATGCTAAACTAGTAAATAACTCTAGAATATTATTATCTTACATTAGAAAAGAAAAGAAAAACTAGAGGATAGAAAATAGAAAAACAGTAAAGTAAACAAGATGGAAAAAAAAAAAAAAATTGCCTGCATATATCGTTTATCCTTGTTAAATTTGAATCTAAATTAACAATAGAATCCAAATAACCTAATATTAACATTATTATATCTGTTTGTGATAAGCTAGCGTGCAAAAAGCCACTTATAATTCAATGCAATTGTAATTAGATGTCTCGATCGTAAGTACACTATAATTATCTTTGTATTGTAGTCTTCTAAAATATACATTTTAATTAGTGTTTTTTTTTTTTTTTTTTTACTCGTAAGTCAAGAGATCCATTTCACTCTTCTAGAAGCCATATATTCTATCCATCTCATGAAACTCTTTAAAGACAAAAACATACTAGCAAGTAGGTCCCTTAATTATCTTTTAGAACTAGTATATATATATCTTTTTCTATGCTTGTCATTTTGTTATTTTTTCCAACTAGACAGCTATTAAGCACCACCAGATTTTAAAAAAAAATCCACAAATTTTTGTATATATTTTTCCATGCGTGAAAAGCATGCTTCAAGTCTTCAACACAAGGATGGATACGAAAAGGATATCTGTGGCGCTGGCTTCTCTCTTTTACTTCAGGTATAAGAATTTGAACTCTAAATAAATAAATAAAAACATTCTCGAAGGCACTTGGAGAAAAATGTTTTTATGAAAATTTATGAGACAGATCAAGATCCGGTGTAGTCATGAGGCTGCATGCTTGTATGGTGTCTGAATCATGTTTCACACATTGCGTCAAGGATTCTTGTCTTTTTTGGTAGATTTTTTTTAATGAAAAATGTTTCAAACTAAAAAAAAAAAGATATAAACATCTTTGTATCTATATACCAATTAAAATGAGATGTATACGTTGAGACCGTTTAAAAAACGCAAAAAAAAAAAAAAATTTTTTTTTTTTGGGCCTAAAAAAAGCTAATGAACGTTTAAAAAAAAAAAAAAAAAAAAAAAAAAAAAAAAAAAAAGGTGAGGCTCTTGTATTTAATTTCCTTTGTTTTTAATTGGTAGATCGCTTTTTTTTTTCCTGCTTTAATAATTGGTATATAGCTTGATAGTGTATCATAATGTTTGTCAACATTACACTAGCTCTATTTTTTTTTTTTTTTTTCCTATAATCTCTTCCTACGTTACTTCAGCCGCCAAAAACTTCTTTGGTGAGTTTTTGCCTACAAATCAACATTCTCATGCTGTTCTCAAACAAAGAGACATCCCAATGATGAGATTTAAAAAATATATATTTAATTTTTCAGAATTATAAAAACTTAGACATACACAAAAAAAAAAAAAAGAAAGAAATAAAACAACCAAACAATCGGCCGGTATTTACGAGGCAATTACGTGGAAGATGATGAATTCAATTCTTATCTTTTGTATGCTTCTGACGCATTAAAATATATCAACGCATTTGTATGCACAAAGTAGCGCAGACGTTAAAAATTATAAAATAAAATACTTTTTTGCAAGAAAGATTCAAAACAGAGTGCACACGAATCTTTCTTTTTGTCCATTGCACGACGGGAATCACAAAAGTATCGGGCCCGTTCAGTTCGCTAATTCAAATTTTTAATTCGAGTTGAGATGTGATGTTGTGTAAGAGTTTTTTACTGTAGTAAAAAAGCTAGATGTAACTGTTTCTGAGAGCTTTTTACTGTAGCAAAACTCGAATCAGCGAAAAAAATAAGGCATTATCTAATGGTAAATGTATTCAGCATATAAATAAGTTTCAAAATTGGCATGTGGGCATGTGGTGGCTTCTGGTTTGATCAAGTGAACATTTATAAGAACTTAATTTCTTAATGAAAGATAAACCTATATAACTGTTGTTGTTCATGGTTATTTTTGACCGATTGATTGAAACTTTCATGTTTATGAGTATGTTACATAACTCTATAAGGATGAAGACAATTGTGGTCGATTTGGTCGTGAATTTTGCCTGTCTTGTTATGCATGCGTGTGTTTTATGTAAAATAAATAAATAAATCTATTAAGATGAAAGCCAAACGAGATTTGGTTAATTAGTAATTAAATGAACGCTTTTCTTTTTGTTATGCGCTGCAGTGGGACCAATATAGAAAAAAAAAAATGCTACTTTAATTTTTTTTCTTTTTTTTTTTTCTAATCAAAATAATGCCACTTTAGTTTATTCACACCAAGATTTCCATTTACAGAATTTATGTAGTACTTGCGAAGAAAGAAACCAAACTGAGTAGAGCGCCCATGGTAAACTAAGGACACTCCTCCATCTAAACAAAACCACAATTAAACATGACCAAATCCAAGCCCTTTATTCCACGTGTCACACGGCGTACGTGTAAAAATAAATGTTATTTTGGCCCTCTTTCTACGCTTTGCTGGCTCTACCAACCAGACTCCGACGCCCTATAAATAACAATGAAGTCCTCACGCCATTCTTAAACCTCTCTCTTTTCTTCTTCCTCTTATTTTCTTCGTTTGTAACTGATACTCTGCAGAAGGTAAACCAAAGAGTCTGTTTCTTCTTTGCCAATTTCCAGAGTACAAAATCCTCAAAAATTATAACATCTTTTTTTTTTTTTTTCTCTTTTTTGTACCCTATTATTTTCATTTTTTTCTTCTCTGTTTTTGTTTTAACGTAGTCTGTTTTTTCCTTTTAACAGATAACCATGGCGAGCATTTCCCCAACAAACGAGAAGAAGAAGAAAGAGACGAGTATTCCTCCAAAACGTGGGCAGATCAAGGCTCAGATTTTTGAGAGCCTTGTCAAAACCGTCGTCTCCATGGCCTCCGGAGCCGGAGCTCATTCCGCCACCGGCGAAACCTCCGCCTCCACAGCTCCTCCGCCGAGCTCCTACAACTCCAACTACGCCTAACACGCCAAAAACGACCGGATTTTCATATGGGTTTGTCTATCTCTGGAGATTTCTGTTTAACTCTCAATTCTAAATCCCTTTTTCCAGCTCCCCTTTTTTTAACGCTGGAAAAGGACGTTTCTTTGAAGCTGTGATATTGTGTTTTTAGTTTCCGATCTGGCTTCTTCTGGTTTGCAATTTCTGTTTGTGAAGATTAGAGATGGGTTTTAAATTCTGTCCTTGCATGACTTGTGTTTTAGTTATGGTTTTGCAGGACTAAAAACCCATCATATAGTAGTCTGTTCCTCTTTATGCCTGTATCTTGTCGTTTCGTTATTCCAATATTGTCGTCTCTGCAACTGTTAGGCAGATATATATATATATATATATAATATTATTATTATTATTTTTGTGTGTGGGAAGTATAGGCGCAGTATGCGTTAACCTTGGCATATTTGGCTTTCTATGTGTGATGTAATTGTTGTTGTATTTTATGTTATTATAATTAAAGTGGAGTTATGTTTCAGGTTATTTGTTCTTTTCGGTACTAAAAGCTAAAGATTGGTTTAGATTTTTCTGCAATCCAATATCTACTTTTGCTCTTTTTGCACCGATAATGTTTTGCTTTACTTTGAATACATAGGAACTAGGAAAATAAGTATGATGGTGATGTTTCAGAATTTTGGGGCGAATAATTTTGGAGATTTGACATTTTTTTATTTTTATTTTTTGCAGTAGTGAATTTGCCTAATTTCTACGTAGTTGTTTAATTCTAAACAATCACCCAATTCAACCCAACATTAATAATAATAATAAATAAATAAGGTTTTACGGCGTTCTAGGCCAAATTTCAATCCACATGGGAAAAAGAATAATTTGTTAATTACTTGCTGAGTAATTTTAGAATGATCAGCTATAAAAATTTACTTACTGTTTCTTGTTAGGCAATTGTATACACGGGTTTGAATGAGCCTGGAACAAAACCTTCACTGCTTCGGCTTCGGAATTGAAATTTGAACAAAATATATGAGTTGCTTTCTTATAATATATAAATCATAGAACTCGGTATGTTTTTTTTATTACGGGTATTAGACTAAAATTTATAATGACCAATAATAATATAATTGGAAGGTGAAAAAGCTTTGCATTTTTTAGTTAAAGGTATCATATAATATAGTTTATTAGTAATATATACATAGTTAATGAACTACGCATTGAGTTGACTCAATGGGAGAAAGACATACGGAAAGAGATAAAGTCGGTTACGATAAAGTGAAATAAATAATAAAAGAAAAGCAATGGACGCAACTAAAAGAAGTCCGATAAATTAATTAAGAATTTAGCAAAATAACCATGAAAACGATTTTCCATGTACTACCTATTAATCCGTCCATAATTGTAAATGATCACATACACATGTATACAACATTATTTCCCAAAAAAAAGTCCATGTTCACGGTATCATCAACAGGATTAGTTTAGAAGTGGTTAACGTGATTTTTTTAACGAATTAGTCAACGATTTGGAAAGATCAGAAAGCAATTAAGAAGAATCAACACACAAGTTTATAGTAGTTCTCTTTTTTTGTTTAAGAGCTACATCCATTATGTGAGAGAGAAATTCACATATGTTCAGAAAATGAGGATTACAAAATGTCCTTCTAGAGTTGTCTTTTACACATATATATCCCCTGAGCTCCTTGTAAATCCCTTTAATTTATTCCGGGATATTTTCTTTAAATTTTGGGATAATATCTCTGGTGGTTGGGATTTCTGCCAATAAGCAAGATTTTCTCACTTACTTCCCGCTTATTTCACTTTTTTTAATTACATATCTCAAATTCGGGACATATCTCGTATCTCTCTCGATCTTCGTGGACTTGACCTTTCAGGTGCTCTCTCAGCCTTTTCTACTTGCGACCGCTAGTACGGTCGACTTCCTGTTTATCTCGACCACATGGAGCGGTCGACCGCCTAATTAAGACACTTTCTGCCTTGTGTTTGACTCCCAAAAGAACCTTCGTATGATGTGGCGGTTAGGGCAATCTTCATCCGACGTAGCAGTTAGGAAAAAGCTGTTATGATCATTAAATGCTCTCATTTATAATATGTGAGTCCCATCTAATGTTCAGATGAAGGTTTGAAAATTTTACCCTACAACCGTCCAAACTCAAATGTAGTTGACGTGGTAACCACACGAATGATCAAGACTACACTTCTTCGTGCATTTGAGTAATGCATGAAAGAAATGAGCAATTCCTTCCACTAAGGCCGCCCACAGTGAACTAGAAGTCGACACTATCTTCTTCTTTGAGAAGAGAGAAATCTAAAACACATTCCAAACCTCCCATCACATATAATTACAAACATATAAATACACGGCACTGTTTTGTCCTAAAGAAAAAACTACGCTTAATTTCACGGTAATATGTAAGAGTAAAAAACATAACATAATATTTATTTAACATACTACGTTCTAAATGTCACATTATATTTATTAGTTTTATATATATTACGTGAAAAAGTAAATATTTATCTTTTGTTATTCCAAATTATAGGGAACTTTTATGTAGCAAAATAGTCATCCCAACTATTGTAGAGACTTTGAAAAGTTTGTTTGTCTGGAGTCTATCAACTAGCAAGACGTAAATGATCATGATTTGCTTAGCTGGTAAACGGCATTCTTCTCAGGATAAGCTGGTAAACGGCATTCTTCTCATGATATGAGTCGGAGTAGACAAAATTTAGAGTGGACAAGAATTAGAGTCAATATGTTGTTTACTTTAATTTCAGGAATTGGAGTCGGAATCAGTTCAAATCTCATTCATGTGCTTACTTACACTCATAATCGAAATAAATTATCATAAATTTACTTACCTACCATTTTAGTAGATTTTTGTGTGTTGAACTTAAAAAAAAAAAAGAAATTGTATATTATGCTAACGATCTTAATATTAGGATAACTAATTAGTAATTAGATTTTTTTAATCACACCTAATTAATCATCTAAATTATTTTTTCTCAATAAATTTTAAAATAACTTGTCCTTTGGGAATGCTCTGGATCTCCACGAATCCTTGAAATGATGTTGTGCAATCTAAGGGCAAAACATAGTTTGATCACAGATTCAACAAATAAACACACAAAAAAAAAAACTTACAATTCAATAAAAAAGAATCACAGTGATTTATGTTTTCAACTCACCTTAAAGAGGAGATGGATGCTCTTGGCTGTTGTGGATGCAATGTTGTGTTTTGAGGAGAAAAAAAAAATCAGAGGGAGTGAGCAAGGAGATACGAGAGGCGTGAAAGTAAATTAGGACATTTTTTTATTTTTTTTTACTTTTTACTTTTCTATTCACAAATTTGTTAGTAGAATTAAGGGTAAAATCATAATTCACATTTACTATCAGGATTGGGAGTGTCAATCCGGTGGGGGGTGAGAGGAGTGTCAATTCCATTCCTCAACCCTAAATTAGTGTGGGACCTACACATTTTCACTCTCATTCTAAAATAAAAATAGATAAACAAACATGAGATTGATTTCGATTATTAATTTTCATTCCTCACTTCTGATAAGTAAACATGCCATCAATGATTATTTGTCCAGCGGACATTCTTGACCTTATGACTACAGCGATGACGATTTAGTTGATTAGTCATTATAACCATCAAGAAAAAAAAAAACAAAAAAAGTAAATTCGTAAAACAAAAGTGATAAAAATGAACTTTATAAGCTGCGCTTTTTTGCATGGCTTATATTATACTCTCTTTTTACTAGATAGTGGGTAGCTGCGGATATTAATTAATGGTCTTCGGTGCAACAATTATTCTTATTTCTTTCTACACAAATAAAAGAAAATTTCCTAGTTCTTAAATTTGTAGATATAATTCCAAAATAATCATATAATTAAAATAAGTATATTTTACAAGATCTTTATCAAATTCTATCACGCCTGCATATAACATTTGATATTCCAAAACATGCATAATATTATTACTGTAACTAAAGAACGGTGAGCTCATAAATTGGAAATTTTCTAAAGTGACGCGAGTACCGCAGATAGCTGTGAAAACACTTTTTTTGTTTGGCCACTTTTTTGAGGATTTGGTTCGTTTGATCCTGTTGTGGGTGGGGACTTTCATATTTTCGTTTGCCAGCTATATTTCCCACTTCTTTTTCATCTAGCTAGGACACCATAAACAAACCACCATCATGACCGATATGGGTGACGCGGCTTGAAGATTTGAAGACTTTTGGCACCAAAAATGAAAGAAAAAGTCAATCTCAGTCGTTTCTGATATGCATCATATGATAGTGTAGGAGCCCGCGTAACAACGGTCAACTTTTAAATTAATTTAAAAAATATTAACATTGTTCTTTCAGTTACTATTTATATTTATTATTTTACATATAGATTTCGTTATATGATTTATTATTATTTAAACAAAAAAATAAAATAATAGAAGTTACATGTCAAACAGTGAATATAAAAAATGTTAGAAAAAATAATGTTATCATTTCTCATAAATTTTTAATAACAATATAAACTATTAGAAAAGAGATGAATATTAAATTAATTTTATAGTATATGACTCGATCGAGTTAATGTCATATTTATTGAGTGATATATTGGTTAGAAAAAGTCCAATCTATTTATTACTAAATTCTAGTTAGTAGTACGTACTTGGTAGCTCAGTATAACTGTTATGGTGGGTGCTATGATAATAAATGAACTGCAGTTAAAATGTTTATTAACTTCAAATACTCCACGTATATATGTGTGGATGGAGACGACTTTTTCCTTGGTCCTGCTAGCTAGCTGTTTTCGCTTGAGCCTTTTAAATTGGCCCATTTGGCTGTTAGTTGTCCAAATTGTTATAGTTAGATTCTGTTCATTTAACCGATTCGTGTTTAGAATTTAAATTTTGTTATAGTAAAAAATTCTTAAAAATAGTCACATTTAACTTTTTTACTACAGTAAAAAATTCTCACATAAAATTACATCTTAACTCGAATCAGCAAACTAAACGGGTTATTGAGTTCTTCAACATTGGACTAAACCTCAAAGCACAATTAGCTTTTTATTTATCAGCATTATCCAAACTGAATTACCCATATCCAATATGTTAACTACTGGTGGTTCTTTCATTGAGCTAATTAAGATTCCCTCTATGCTTCCACAAGTCATGTGTCGTCAAAGAAAATCTTAAAAACCGCGTTAATATACAGACATACATATATGTATATATAAGTGCCCGCGTATATATATAGCTGGACGTCATGATGTAGTATTGTCACAACTTTCATTTACAAATATTGCATCTCTCAATATGTTGAATATTATTGTTTCGTTATCTTAATTGTTAAACTACTGTAGGAAGTAATTGTCACGTTATTGTCCCCCTACATGCTTAAACCAATCAACGTATTGGGACCGCGTTGACCGAACTGAATGGCCCGACGAATGTATTGTAAACTTCAATTCTAAACTTTGTGACATAGTAAATGAAACCTGAGAAAGATATTCAGAGGCTAAATTGGTGAAGAAAACGCTGCGATCTCTTTCAGAGCAACTATATATATATATATATATATATATGTGTGTGTGTGTACACGCACAATATATAGCTTCACCAATTTCCTTGGTCTAGCCAGTTTACTATTTACTACTCCACGTATAATTGTGTGGCCCATTTGGGTGTTAGTTGTTCTAATTGCTATAGTTAAGTTGTTTAGCATTGCACTAAACCTGATCACCGCATTAGCTTTTTATTTATCAGCATTAATATCCAACTGATCAATTAACATTATCCAAAATATTCTGCAAGTCATAACTAATTAATTACTGGTTGTCCTTTCATCAAGCTTAAGATTCCCTCTATAGTCTATGCTTCTACAAGTGTACAGTCGTCAAAGAAAAATCTTAAAAACCGCGTCACTATATATATATATATATATATATGTATATATATATATATATCTCATGTATATACACACCTTGTCCTGTTCGTTTCGCTAGTTGAAATTACAACTTAAATTTTTGCTATAATTTTTTTTCTTATAAAAAATTTAAATTCAATTTTTTTTTCTATTACAGTATTTTCTCTCACATGAATTCATTTTTTAACTCAAGTTCTCAATTCGAATTAACGAAACGAACGAGCCGACATAGAAGTCACATACGTTTATATATTACAATATTTTTCTGTTAGCACAGTCTTGGAACTTTGGAGTTTTACGTGTCATATATAGCTGGACATCATATAGAATATTGTCCATTGACGAATGCAACTCCCTCTATGTTGAACATCGTCGTTTCCTTGTCTTAATTGTTAAACTAGTACTGTTGGAAGTAATTGTCATGTTATCTTTGGCGGGTGAGATATTGTCCCCCTACTTTACATGCTGAAACCAATTATCAATAAGTTATTGGGACCGCGTGAACCGATTAATGCTCAAGTGAAAATTACCATCTAGTTGCGTGAAAAAATGGTAAGAGTTAGATCGCCACGTTAATTTATAGTACTTTCTGCAACTTTTATTGCATGTATCTTTTAATTGGATTCTTATTGGGAAGTACAAACTTTCATATCTAGGGACAGAGCCAGAAAAATTAGGAGATGTTTGGTTCATGGATTAAAATAATATGATTAGAATCATTTTCGATTTACGTGTATTTTTTATGAGAGAAAACACTGTAGTGAACCATGAACCATATGATTCAAATCATAGTTTAAATCCTCCAATCAAACGTCTCCTTAATCGAGATAAGTAAGGGTGTGAGCGTAACTAATGGGATGTGAGAAACATATATCGATGTAGAATTTGAAGGGCAAAATATAAATTATGCAACATTTTGTAAATTAAATTTAAAAAAATAAATAAATTCAGTTAGGGTGGTCGCCCACCGTCAACGAGATGGCTCTGCCTTTGACTACATCATCTTTATGTATGTTATGTTGATATATAAATCATGTAGCAATTAAAAAATGTATATCATGGACAAACTATATAATATGCTAAAACATGCCGATTATGCCATGATCACTTAATTAGTATGTAAAACCATGTGTAAAGTATTAGATAATGTCTTTATTCCTGCATGTATTTGTCGTGTTTTGATGATGATTGTAAAGTATTTAGATAATGTCTTTCCTGCATGTATTTGTCGTGTTGTGTAATCATCATCAAAACTTAAGTACAACCTGGAGACTTTACCAATTACTGTGATAATCACCGTACACGCAGATAAAGTGTTATTCACGATATCATATTCTCGTCATTATTGGATTTTTTTTTTTTGGCTGAAATCTTGTCATATTGGAGTTTTCCTTCAACAATGATCCTCATATTACAACTTTTTGGCCTACACTCATCTAATTTTGGCCTACAAAAATTGCAACTTTTTTTTTTTTTTTTTTTTTTTTTTTTTTTTGTACAATAATAGTTTTAATAAGCAATATTTAAGAGAAGAGAACAAATGTGACACAAGATACTGTCGTTTGTTAAAAGCTCATCATTTCCTTCGGAAGAATCTTGTGCATAGGCACATATTGCGCCTTCCCCCATTCTAATATTTGATGATTAAGAATTTGGAACGCACTATGATAGATTATCCAGACTGCATGATACTTCTTATCTATTTGGGTGTGTGTATATATATAGGTGAGACAACAACTACATCTTATAAAAGGTGTCCTTTTATTCTATTCCTCCACTAAAGAATGGACTAGTACTTATACTTCTTATTCATATATATATATATATATATGTATGCATGCATGCATGTGGCATGAGAAATCCCTATTTTGTCCCTCCATATCTTAGTAAAATGAAGTGTATGTTTATTTCACAACTCCGTGTAAGAAATTTGAGTTGTGTATATGAGAGAAAAATATTATAATAAATAAAATTGAGTTTGAATTTTTATAAATAAAAAAAACACTGTAATAATAAAATTTGAGGTTAAATTTTTATAAGAAAAAATACTGTAACAATAATAAAACTTGTGTTATCAAAGCAACAAGGCCAAAATTTCAGGGAACTAACAAACTAGTTTGCGATAATTAATGGTGAAAAAGACTAGTTCTCCAATCAATTCAGAAAGGGTAAAGAAACTGTGTTTAAGGATTAGGATTTAGTGAGGACCACTATAAACTTGCGGAGCATCTTTCTTAGTCATTTTAATTTACAAGGCACCGGTGGTATTCATTATGGTTTGTCTTGCCTTTTCACATTAGAATTTTCATATATGTGCTCTTTTTCATTTTAATTCCAGCTAGATAGATAGTGAAGATGGAGAAGATTTGAGTTTTTAATTTGAGTTGAGATGTGATTTTATATAAAAAAAATTTATTGTAGCAAAAAAGTTAAATATTACTGATTTTAAGAATTTTTTATTATAATAAAATTTAAATTTTAAACTCAAATCGGTATAATAAATGAGGTCAAAAAATGTGAATTCGTGTTAATTACAGATATTGATGGAATCTGAAAATGCCAAATATAGTACTGACAAATAGTTTTGACGCTGACGTGGCAATTATTACAGATGATATGGAATCTGAAATATACTGACAACTTTTTTTTTTTTTTTTTTTAATGAGGAGTTCGGGATTTTTTATTATTATTATTTTTTTTTCATTTTTTACTAAAGGGTGATCCTGTGAATTCACGTTTTATAGACTTTTGTGCATTTTGATGAATTTCGTTGAAGTAGGTGACTCCTTGGTCTGATAATTAGTCGCTTCATTTGGCTCATTTACATGGAATATATAATATATGTGTAATAATCATATATATATATAATCATGCTGACACAATTATCTTCCAAATATTCTGTATTCACACTATGAACAACAAAAGCACATTTTTAATGGAAAAGAATACGATCGGCTTAATTTTATTTTTGTGAGTTTAGTTGGTAGATTCGTGTCATAATTTGAATCATAATTCGTAATTTGTTACAGTATTTTTTTTCACAAAAAAATATACATAAATTGAGAATAATTTTAATTATGATTCTAAATTCATGAATCACGTCGAGTTCATTTCATATACCTATATATATATTATATATGATACATACATATATATATATATGTGTATATATGAGGATCATTTGCGATAAACAATAAGGAAATGTTTGGTCAGATCGGTCTTTATAATTAGTATCTTCTTCATTTTTTTTTAAAGGTGTTAAGAATAAAACAAATTTGTAGGGCTGCTTGACGCCACGGAGTTCAAAGCAAATATACAAAAAGTGTCTAATGCCAACAATGTGAACGCCGCTGAATCAAAGTATTCTTCTCCTTTAGTGTTGGACTATCAGAGTAAGATGTACATATCACTTTCCTTTGAAAATTCTAGGAAATTAATTCAACTGATTATAACCTGACAGTGGTCCACATATACTACCCAATTTACATAAAAATTAGAGAAAATAGTTGAACTTATTCTTAGACGGTATAAATCTAGATTTTTACTTTTTATTTTTTATTAATATCATTTTAATTAATAAATTATTGACTAAAATAAATATTATTTAAGAATAAAAGATAAAAATTTAAATTCATACACTTTAAAAAGTATTTGTCTTCTTTTTCTTGGCTTATAAAGTTGAAAGGAGAATCCTAATTCACACGGCAAGTATTATTCGGTCTAACAAGCAAATATTAAGGAAGAAACGAGAGTTATAAATTATAATCACAACATCGGATAATTTGGCAAGTTAAATCAAATCTACAAAAATCAAGAGATTTTTTAATGTAAAATAAATCCGAATGAATTCAAATTATTGTTAAAGATAGGTAAGTACAAAAGTCAATTTTTCTTAATATGTCCCATAAGTTGGAGCTTCAATCAAAGATTTCAATCTCAGACCCTTGAAAAAAAATATCGAGTGGTATATATTAAATGCTTCGCAAACTTTTTTTTTTTCCCCCTACATATTCTATGCTAGGGGCGGTCATAATCCCATTAAATTATAATCTCTATTCAAAGAGCATATATTCAATACTTTTCAATGATCCTATTTTATTCTTTTATTACTCTTTTTTTTTTTTTTTTTTTTGCCAATCCTATTCCCATTAATGAATGCGTTTAATGTTTTAAAAATTGAAATGATAAAGTATTAATGAATGTTTAGGGAAATATTTACTTCACATGAAAGAAGAAACTAATCATGTCTTTATTTACAAAGTTATAAAAGAAAGAATTAATAATCGAATATATTAGAACTTCTTATTGTATATTTTGTAGGTAGTTAAAAAAATCTAAGCGAGAGATTTAAATCCCATGTGTGGGACTCCTATTTCAATTGGAATGATTGGAGGATGAGGAAAATATACCGAACACAAAATTCTATTTTCCTCCTTAGATTATAGACATTTCATATCATTCTTGCTGTCTTTATAAATATACAGCCTAATAATTTCGCACCCACTCTCTCTTTATGATAATATTAGAAATTTGTATCTTTTTTTTTTTAAGAAAATAAATGTGTTATCTGCAATTGCAAGTTAAGTCCTTATTTTTTTAGATTATAAGGACACGTTTGGTTCACCTAATTTATTGTATTGTATTGTATTATATCGTATAGTATTGTATTGTATTGTATAATTTTTATATAATACGGTATTTGATTTGTAATAAATTATATTATATTATGTTTACCATCATATTGTGTATTGGTTTATAATTGGATAAAATTTAAGTCTAATCATAACGTAGCTTAGCTCAAATATCAATCTAAACCTAACATCAAGAGCGGGTAACGAACGCCAACGAAGAAGGTAGAGTTGTTCAACATAGGTATTTTTGTAAATTTGTTTAAAAAGGGTCAAATTGAATTTTTTTAAAAATTGAGGGGTAAAATTATAATTTAAATAAATTTTAGAGTCAAAATATAATTTTTTTAAAATTTACGGGTCAAAATATAATTTTTAAAAATTGAGTGTAGACCCCAATGTCTCTTCGATCTTAAAATTTAACCTTGGCATCAGTCCCAAAATCCAATCTTGAACCTTGATATTTGTAAAATATTTTATATATTTTATAAAATTAAATTGCATAATACGATTTAATACATAAATTTTTATCCGTATTAGATATCACATTATGTATTGTATTAAATTTCAATTTCGTATTGAATTATATAATGTATGAAATATTATATTATTTTTAAATAATACAATACAGAGTGTTTATACGATATACCAAACATGTTTTAATACATAAATTTTATAAAACTTAAGTGGCCACTTTCTGCGTAAACATTAGTCGACTTTGCGTTTGTGGGAGTAACAATATTGGTTCTATTTTTGTGCATTTGAAACATTTCTTGATCGTTTCTAATGAGAAAAATATTGTTCACCCTGTCGGCGATATTATTGAATATTGAGCTGCGATTATTTTAAGCTTGTGCTTTTGCCTCTTATATTTTGATAAATATTGTTTTCATGATTTCAGCAAAAAATATTGTTTTCGTGATCAATTAGTGACGATATATGACAAGCAAAAAATTAATGACGATATATAACTCTGTTGACAAGTTACAGACCTTTCAGCCGACCAAATTAATAAATATGAAATTTCTTTGGTAGTTATTTTTTCCGACATATACACGACATATGACAAGCAAAAAATTAATGACGATATATAACTCTGCTTACAAGTTATAGACCTTTCAGCCGGCAAAATTAATAAATATGAAAATTCTTTGCTAGTTATTTTTTCTGACATATACCCATCGTCATATTTATATATTCTTAAAACAAAAACTGTTTAATTCTTAGGCAAGGTTTTTAATACGACAGTTACTGTTTACCAGACTGAAACGGTAGATGTATAATTCTACCATTTTTGTGTATATGTATGTGTAAGATGTGTATATTTACATGTAAAGATGTATATATTAAGTTATAAGAAACGACAATGTATATTAATCATCGAAACATGTATTTTTTATAGTAATTAAGTGAACACATAGCATAAAAATATATATATTGGCTTATTTGTTGTATTTCATGTTAATGAACGTAAGCGACAATGTATATAGCGAAATATGCTTTTAGTATCTTGTGTTATTGATAATATTAAAATGATACTTCAACATTTTTAAAAACATATTCTTGGTACTCTGAAGTTGATTTTTTAGATGTAAAATGACCTTAGTACTCTTTTACTTAATCAAAATCTAATAAATATAGAAAAAAATCATTAACTTTTTATTTTATTATTTTCCTTTAAATATTTTAATTTCTTAAAATATTTTAATTTTTTTTAAGAAACTAATAAAAGTAGGCACGTGCAATTGCATGAATTTCACTGTTATATTTATTGTCTATTAGAAAAATAATTTTATGATGTAAACAAATAAGTTCTAAGTAATCGTCATGCTCTATTATTTTTCTTAACATTTAGACCGCACAGCTTATTTTGATGGGGTGAGTTTTGTAGATTCAGAACCCACGTTCAGAACGTAATTCAAATATTATTTAATTTGACCACTTTTTTTAAGCTCTAAGTAAGAGAAAACAGTAGATAGTAAACAGTACAAAAAGTGAAGAACATAGAATGAAACACAAATTAAACCGTATTTTCTTAAGACTTAAGTAAGATAAAACAATAGATAACAAGTCTATTAAAATTACAAAAAATGATAAGGGCATAAATAGAAACACAAAACTAGTGCATAACATGTAAATAAAAAGTACAAAAGGTAAATAACATAAATGGAAACACAAATTAAACTATTTTTTTTCTTAAGCCCTAAGTAAGAGAAAATAGTAGATAACAAATAAGTAAAAAATATGAAAAGTGAAGGACATAAATGGAAATACAAATTAAACCGGGTTTTATCTTAAGCCTTAAGTACGATAAATAGTAAATAACAAGTAAGTAAAAAGTACAAAAGGTGAAGGGGGTAAAGAGAAACACAAATTAAACCCTTTTTTTAAGCCATAAGTAAGAGAAAATAATAGATAACAAATAAGTAAAAAATATAAATAGTTAAGAGTACTATAAAGAGATAAAAATTAGTTGACACATGTTTGCTTTATCGCATTTATTATATATAATAGATATTAATTTTTATTTAACTGATAAAAAAAGAAAATTTGATATTACATATCTTAAAAATTAATTTTAAGATATTAAAAAGATATTTTAAAAAAAAATAAAATACTGTTTTAATATTATTAAAAATATAAAATATTAAGAATATATTTTGATATAATATAAAATATCAAAATGATTTTATCTCGGAAAATATAACGGGAAACGAAACCCATGCTTACAGTAAACCATAAAAACTTACAAAATATATATTCGCAAAAAAATTAGATCACAAACGACATTTGTTTCATCATTGACAGTATTCCATATATTTTAATCAATATAATAATATATTCCACTTACAGTCTTTTACTGCACTCTTGTCAGTTACACTTAATTAGGTACCCTTCACATTACCCCAAAACACATTCAAGTCAACTCATAATCGTCACCGTTCAAATTCAATCCAATGGCTATCTTTCTCGTGCTAACCGGACAGGCGTTTTTGGGCACGCCGGATTGAAGACTATTCCTAATTCGGAAATAGTAGAAATAGGTTAATATCCGGCTATTCCTGATTCAGAAATAGTAGAAAATAGGTTAATATGAAAAATTTAAGAAAGTATATAGGTTAATTTTTAATTATAAAAATTAATAGGTCATAATTTGTCAAGTGATTATAAATTATGGATAAATTTGTTAAGTTATAGTTTATAACCAGATAAGTTATGAACAAAAATCGTGATTTATGGACAACAATTTATCAAGTTATGATTCATAACTAGACAAATTATGAACAAAAATAATAATTTAACCTATTTATTAATTTATGTAAATTATTAACGTATTAATTTTAATTTATCTCAAATCTTAACTTATTTCCTTCTTCCTTCCTTCCTAATTCTTATCCCATTTAATGTTGACAAAAGGATTCTTGTGTCTGGTGAAAGACACTAACAATCAAGTGCGTACGATAAGGATACTGTCATGGAGTTCTAGGAAACCTTTTATTTATTAAATTTATTAAATAATATAACCTTTTATCAATAGGCAAAACAATATTTATTAAATTTCAGCAAGAAGCAAGAGAATAACAATTGATACTTATTAATTAAGACTAATAAATTAGATAATTAACGCTTACTATTCAAAAAGTTTTTAGCGTCTTTCAGTTTCTTCCGTATCTAATCACATCACTGGATTTTTTTGTTATTTTTACTTCCTCAACGTCACGACATCATCACTAGATTTAGGTGGAAATTAAAATACTTGAGTTTTCTTTCATATTTATTTTATTTTAAGATATTTTACGCATTTATTCTTTAAACTTGTAAGATTTTGACAACTTGTCACAAACATTTTTAATTTTAATAATTTGCCCTCAATATGTAAAACTATTACTTCTTTAAAACAAAAAAAAAACCGTCGACAAAAAATTTGACTAGCTCAATTCATAAAAGTTTATTGATCCCTTAAGTCTAAAAATAAAAAAAAAGAAAAGCGCAAAATTAATAAGTAAGACATATTATAACATTTTTACAGGCTGCCAGATAAATTGATAAAATTTAAAATTTAAAAGTTAAGTTGTCAAAATTATACATATATAAGGACAAATATGCAAAATAGGCTCTTATTTTATGTAAACTTTTTTTATAGTGAGACTCTCTAAAACAATTTAACGGTGCAACACTCTATTTTAATTGTTCAATTACTTATTTAACGATTAGATTTGTAAATGAAGTAATTATGTGCAGCATGCTAAATAAATATTTAATATGAACCTGTATAAATTTAACTGTTAAAAATTTAATTTAACAGTCAAAACACTAATAGTTTTTTTAATGGGTCTTACTGTAAACACGCCATATTCATTTATTGTCAAATGGTTGGGATTTATGGACTCAAATTTTTTGTTCAATTTTAGTGTCTTAATTGACGTTTAATTAATCATATCATGTTACGTAATATAAAAAAATTTAAATTACTTTTTAATAAGTTTTTTTTGTGTTTATTATATAATGATACGGTGTATTTTAATTAGTTAAATATCAATTAAGACACTAAAAATTAAATTGAGAGTTGAACCGGGGATTTATATCCAGATCGGATAGAAAGCCGCCGACATTTATTTCGTGTTCAGTTAAAGACAGCAACTACCAAATGTGAGCGGGAACGACACCTGTCTGATCATCAATCCTCATCCAAACATAGATACAAATTTGATCAGATTCCAAGGCAACTGATCCAACGGCTGTACCTCAAAAAAGACCATACACAGTGCAACTTCCAAACACATTTCGCGCTTTCTCTGAATCCGACAACTGTTCAAGCCTTGCTCACCAAGCAATATCATCGAGTGAACTGACTCAGTACTCGCTGAGTTACCGCTAATTATTAATCTCCCGAGTCTGCCTATAAAAATCGCCACTTCCTCATTCCTCACAGCAAAAATCAAAACTCACTCTTCAGGACTTCAACACCACACAGCCTCTCTCTCTCTCTCTCTCTCTCTAGCTTGTCGATTTCGATTTGTGAAATGGAAAACCTAAGCCCCAAATTGAACGGCCAATCCAAGCGTAATCCGCCTCCGAAGCGTGGACAGATCAAGCTGAGAATAATCAAGAGCCTCATCACCTCAGTCGCTTCGTCGGTGGGTGCGATCGGAGGTACTACCGAGCGCAGCGATGGCGAAAATGGAGAATCGCTGAGCCCGATCAATTCTCCAGCTCCGGCGGCGACGCCGTCGGGGTATACATCGGATGCGCGGTCCGATTGCTCCTGATTCCTCCGTTTTGCTGATTTTCTTGAAGATTTGTAACTCTTGAATGAAGTATTGTGATTTCAATTTTGAGTTTTCTGTGTAGAATTAAAGTTTTTTTTTTTTTTTTTTTTTGGGTAAATTATGATGAAGAAGATGTCGGAATTAGGGATTTTCAGGAGATTCCAGAATCGGGTAGTTTTTGAGACCCAGTGTGTTGTAATTTAGTTGCAGAAGCGATGTTTCCCCTTTGAATTTTTGGTTAATAACATGTAAATAAGTTCTTTTTCATGCTTTTAGCTGAAGCTCTCTCTGTCCCTGTTTTCTTGTTCTTTTCATTTCCAAAAAATTGGTTTTGATCATCTTGATTCTGCTCATGTTATGCTGTACAATTTCTCCTATTAGAAGAATTCACGTTGATAAAATTGAGCTACGAAGGAAGGTTTGATCTTCTGAAACTATTTAGATTTGCATTTGGAACAAATTCACATCTTGAATTTGAAAATCACTTCGAGGACGCGATACATGGACTAAAGGTATAACCCTTTTTCCTGTCACAAAGTTTTAGCAGCAATTAATGTGGCAAAATTTAGGCACAGTAATTTTGTCTAGTTCAAATTTTGATTATGTTAATTAAACACACAAATTAGTGTCCCTAAGTAACAATAACTTATAACTAAAAAACAAACAGGTTTTCTTTTTTAATCTTATGATCAATTTGTGTTTAATTTTTTATTTTTGTTTATGGTAAAAGTTATGGAAGCTTGTTACATTGTAATTGTTTATCTCGCTACTAATACCCACATGATATGTACGTACATAGTGTTCTAATGTCTTACTAGTAACTTACAAAAGAAAAAAGAAAACAATATTGGCGTTTGTCATAATTTTAATTGAAACAGGGGAAAAAGAAGAAGTTAAATATATCCGAGCCAAAACCGAGTTATTGTGGGGACATTTGGGAACGTCACAAAACGCGTAGTTTTCCCTCTCATTAGTCTAATGCGTGATGCGTCTTATACGAAATGTGCTTAAATGAAGCTAATACAAACACAAGGCAAGGGAATATATTATGAGCTATACGTCCATCTAATTACCTTTTATATTATTCAGATAAAAAAAATACTTTTTCTATTATTAAACAATGTCCTAAAACATTAATGATAGAAATATAGACAAGATAGCCTACGATGAAAGATGAAAAGCTAGATGCATAATATATGCATTAAAAATTAGTGCCACAAGCAAAGCAGTTTGATGGCGGCTTGTCAGTTAGTCATATGCATTAAAAATTAACAAAAGCCAGTGATTGTAATTTCAATTGTTAATTAATTAAATAAATAAACATTTTACCTATTATTATGAGCATAACAAATCAGCTTGCGAGTAACAGGTTAGTCTTAAAACTTTTATACAGGGGCATAAAAGGCATCAAAGATTGTCATATCCATTAGTTGCAACTTCATTGACAACTCTTTTTTTATTTAATTCTTCCATTTAATTCGTGAAAGGACCTTTTCCTTAATTATTCTAGATGAGTAGCTCCTTCCCTTGATGCTGTTTACCATAAACTCAATGCCATGCCAAATACGTACATAACACATACATACGCATATATACCTGTAGAACTGCCAAATACATAAATAGTACATTGGGTTCAATCAAAAAGTCATTATTATACTAGTTAGAAATAGTTTTCTTTTTGTAATCATCGCAGCGACTAAACAGGATGAGAAAAATAAAAGTGCAAAATTTATTATATTTCCGATAATACACAAACCAAAACTGAAATTCTGCCAGCATAATTAATTATTAAAAAATTTCTCTCGTAAAGATTGGAAAAATAAAGTATAAATCATTCTTTATTTTTTAATCATTAGATTTATATTAAAAAATTATTTTTATTTATATTTTTTAATATAATATAATTTTAACAAGATTTAACCGTCAAAAATTAATCCTACCAGATAAAAAATCCTTAATTGTAATAATTATTGATAAACTGCGGGATCATCTTTCAGACCTACACTACACCTTTGTGTGTTTTGGTAATCATCACTGATGCTGTCATTATCGATAAGCATAGAATAGCAAGATTATTTTTACAAATTTTTTTTTCCAAAAAATACTAGATTAACAAGAGATTATTATTATTATTATTATTTTCATTTGCTTGGAGATTACCGATAAGCATAAGTGACTCGTTAATTTTGTTGATTCGAGTTTAGAATTTGAGTTGAGATGTGATTTTATGTGAAAATTTTTTACTGTAGTAAAAAAGTTAAATGTGATTATTTGTGAGAGCTTTTTAGTGTAAAAAAACTCGAATTCTAAACTCGAATCAGAGAAGCGAATGAGACCTAAATTTTAAGGCGCGCGTCAGAACCGGCTATAATCCTCTGTGACCTTGTACACTATACTCTCTTCTGCGCGCTGTGGAAGGCTTGGGACACAAGCTGTTCCGCTATAAATCCGACTCCAGCTTAGAAGCCATTCCAGTTCCACTCCTCTCTCTCTCTCTCTCTCTCTCTCTCTTCACTTCGCGCAGTCCAAATTCCTTTTCTTTCTCTCTCTTCCTGTTTTGACCGGAACCAGCACTCTCTCCACTCGATTCCTTTCTTTCGTTTCCCTGTTTCTGATTCCCCCCTCTGATTCCGGCTTTTCGGCATCTGATTACTCAAATTCCTTTCTTTTTCTCTATCTAAACTCCAAAATCGGCTTTCCGATTCCGCTCCGTTCACCGGCGCGGTGATCGGTTCTTCAGTATCTCCACCGCGATCGTTTCTGGCCCAATGGAGAACAAAAGAAAACTTCGATTTCCTCCGAGGAGAGGACAGATTCTGTGGGGTATTCTCAAGAGCTTTACCAGATCGGAAAAGCCAAACGACACCGGCGGAGCTTCTCTGAGCTCGGCCTCACCGAGCCCAGCTGCGACCCCCTCTGGATACGCCTCCGAACCCTCGGGACCTCTCAATTCGGTGAAATGATCAGCTCCAAAGCTGCTTGATGATTCCATTCCAGGGTCTTTGTAGGGCTAGAATATCATGATTTTGTTTGTCGACAATAGCTTTATTTTTTTCTCTTTTTTTTTATTAATATATATATATTTTTTTATTTTTTTATTTTTTTTTTTCAAAGGGGTAGAATAAGGAAATGTTTGGGACTATGGGGTTAGAGAGGAAATGTTTGTCGAGGATTGTGTAGTTGTTAATTGTTATTGTACAGATAACAGACCCTGTAATTTTTTCTTCCTTTTTTAGTAACCCTATGTTTTTGTTAAACACAATTTTTAGGAATTTTGAGAATAATATTTATGTGAATATTTATTATTTTTCGCATTGAACACCTGTTTTGTCTTTGTCTGAAGAATATTCATATATTATTACAAGCATCATGTTTATCTGGGGAATCTCAATTCTGGTAATTGAGCAGGGAAAATTACGCGTGATCTTTTAAATGTGGGTCTCATTCTGATTTGCGGGGAATGAGAAGCAAGTTATGTGTAGACTTTTGTGCTTAAAAATTCTGACATTGAAAAAAAATATTTATTTATTTTTGGAAATTTTAATTAAAATTTAAGTTATATTTATTTCCTTTCATGACGCTATTGCCCTTTTTTTTTTTTTTTTTTTTTTTTTTTTTGAAAATATCTAGTGATGTTCTTTTGAGCTGTGATATTTGGAAAAGGGATAAAAGGAAGGGATCACATATTATTGGAACTTTAACATAATTCGATGTCTCTTTTTAGGAACTATCCAATGAATGAATATAATAGGTGATTTTTCAAAAAATAAAATAAAAAATGGGTCATGAATTTATTTATCAACACCTCTCTCCCTCTCTCTCTCTGTTTTTTTTTTTTTTTCTTTTTTTTTTTTGACGTAAACGTTCTTAGGATAAGAAGTAGAAAAATGACTTCGGAATTCTCTTTGATTTGAAGGCTGATTTGCGCGTTTTGAGATAAGGTCTAAGATTTGATTATGAAAAGGATCGGTAAAAAAATGAACAACATAGACTTTGTTCATGAATTAAAATTATGACATTAAATTTATTTTTATTTTACGTGTATTTTTTATAAAAAAAAATACCGTCACGAATTATAAATTTATAGTATGAATTATTCAACCAGTATTTTGCCCGAAAGAAAAATGACATTTACCTCTTTAAAAGCTTATATTTTTAATTATATATATTTATCACTTTTATGCTCGAATAGACATTCATTCAAAATTAGAAAACGAGAGCACAAACTACAACAAGCTCTATTTTTCTTTCACTTTCTACTGTTTTAGTTTAAATATTGTCTGTGGTCTCTATTGACTCGATCGTTTTCCTACCTTTATGTGAGAATAAACTAATCCCCATAAATTCAATATATAATCAATTAAGTATGACAAGCCGACAAGGATGTTTGGTTGTGATCTCGCCAAAGATATGCTTTTACTTCTACACTTTGAAAGCTATTTGTTGTGTGTTGAATATTTTATGGTGGAATCAATTAGGAAACTCTACATATATAGGAATCACATTTTTATTTGCTTAACGAATGATTTTCGGATTAAATGTTAATGATCACCACTTTGGTAAGTAATCTCCGAGAATAATAAAATTAGAGGTTAAGAAGTGGCTAGCTTTTCAACCATCTTGACAAACTGGGAAATTAGTTACTTGTCTAATTGCCTTTTTTAACTTTGCTTGAAACTAATTGGTAAAAGTGTTTACCCTAATCTCTTTTAGCTAGAAATTTTCCCGGAAGCTATCAAAATTGCACTGGATTATTTTTCTTCTGAAATAAAATTCATTAAGAGAGAACTAATTAATTCTTTTTTCTCCACGATGTTTAGAATTGATATTGTCATTCTTGCTTGGGGAACACACTCTTGTCTACGTGATCGTTTGCCAATCCTAAAACATTATTAATTGTTGCATTACAAAGTCAACGAAAAAAAAAAAAAAAAAAAAAAAAAAAAAAAGTTGCATCACAAAAGGAAATATACCAAGATGGCAGAAGAAGATGATGATTCGTATTTCTCTTCCGAGTTCCACAACAATAATCAAAAGCTAGGCTTACATCATACAGCTGTGTTCTGATAATTTCCCATAAAGTTATCTCCACGTAATCACCAATTTAAAAATTGGAGATAACCCATTTTATGCCCTTCCATGAGCTTCCACTGATGACTCATCTTCTATAACTTCCCACTCATCTTCTAGAATTTCAGATTCTTTTTGCTTCCACGTCTTATTCTAGCTTGTGCTGATTTTACTAATTCTCTCTTAAACAAAATAATATATAGTTACGAGCAATCCTATTCATCCAGTCAGAATTATACTTATCGAGTCACTATGTGAGGCCATCCATAAATAATTTGGTAACGGTGAATATCTCATAATTTATTTAATTCGTTAATTTGAATCAAAATGTAATTTTATATAAAAATTTTATATTATAATAAAAAAATTAAATATAATTATTTTTAAAAATTTTTATTATAATAAAATTTAAATTAATAAAATAAACGGACTTGTACTACTTATTAAAGTTTTTATGGCTGAAAAGATGTTTCTGAACAAAGCGCCTTTCTTGACTAACTGCACGCCGGCATTAATCGGTAATTATTACGTTGCAATTTGCAACTTATCATATTGCACATGTGACAATATATATACCACAAAGGTCTATAGATTTTGTTCCAAAAGAAATTAATGGCATATTCTAGCCGGATATGGAAGGTCTATAGACTTTGTTCCAAGAAATTATTAGGAATTTAATGTGTAACATTCTTGCCTTTTAATGTTGACTTAAAATCACAACAGAATAGATTGGTGGCTACGTCTCCTTCCTTTGCCTAAGATTTCCTCTTAAAGATAAACACAAACTCCATTGGTGTGTGAAATAGACAGTACATAATTATCTTATTGGGACTTTTAGGAGCTCAAAAGTCATTGCTCTATATATCACGTGTTTATTTTGTTCCTAATTCATATCATACATCGAATCTAGTTACATTTGTTTGAAAAATGGATTAATAAGCCATTTTAAAGGCTTATTTTAAGCCCATATTAGAATGAGTCTAATAAGTTTTTAGAACGAGTCTTGATGAATAGAAGATCAAAATCGAATATTCATACACTTAAAATGGATATTGGGTGAATAAGAAATTGATGTTCTAAATATGCCACTTAAAATGGTTAAGGTAGTTAGAAATTGTAAAAATCCCACCATGGCTATGAATGAAGTTTTAGTGGTGTTTATAAGTGATATCACTTTGAAGCCTAGGTAAGCATGTATACCAGAGAGGCTCTCTCATGCGCAAGGGGAGGGGTACAAATCACAGTCCCGGCGGGTTAGGGGCCCAATGTGTGCGCCCGCGACATGCGGACATGAATGTCGGACTGAAAAATTCACTATGTGCGGCCTTTATTTTGCAATTTTATTTTTTTTATTCGGCCCAAGACCTTCCATATTCAGCGAAAACCGTTTGGCTTGGGGTTAATGAGCTTAATGGTGGTTAAAATGGGCTTAATGGTATGCTTAATGTCGAGCTTAATGGTGCACTTAATGGTCGGTTATGGCATCAGTTTTGCTTTCATAAAAACTCAAACCTAGCAGAAGTTGATTTTGGGACTGAAAAGTAATATCAGACTAAGCCATTATTTGTTGTGCCATATTTCATATATACTATACTTTGTGGCAAATTTCTCACCAAGTATATCATATGAAAAATTTAGCATTTGATTGCTATTAGTTGAAATATTTACCTTTTCATGTAATCAATGCAACTTTTATATTTTCTAATTATTTTAAACATCAAAAGTATACTTTTATAACTTTCAAAGTTTATAATTATAGAAAAAAGTAGATTTAACATTTCAAATAGCATTATATATCGGAACAAAAATGAAAATAACATACCATATCACACTTTTTAATGGTAAATATACAATTAATATTAGCATTTGCATTGGAGATGGTCTAAACTTGTATTATTTGCTGTTACCATTGCTATTTCAAAACTATTGGATAACTCTCAGATTTAGTATTAGACAGAAAACATAAATTCGACAGTAAGACGAAGTAATACAAAAATGTGAAACTATAAAGGCAAGTCATTGTGGAATGTTTCACACTAGCACTTATGCGTATGGGAGAGACGAGTTACCTCTTTGGAGGCGTTCTTCTGCGATTGTCTTCAGCATACCGAATCTGGGTCCATGCATGAATTGGTTGTGATCTCATTCTAGAGAGATGAGTTACCTCTAGAGGCATTATTTCGCAAATGATCTCCAGCGGACCCTGCGAGTCCACCAATATACTATCTTTTAGTTTCCTTTGGAGAACCCTGTGAACCTCTAGAGGTGTTATCTAACGATTTGTCTACGAAGGATCTTGAGAATCTGAAGAGACATTGTTTGTGTTGGTTTCAGGAATCTATGGAGCGACAACCATGCGGATTGCTCTATCGCAATGTTGTGATGCAACATGCCAAATACGATGATTGTTCGCTTGGACTATCTCGCTACGTTGCACAGCCCTCGCGACCAACGAGGCTAATGTTGACGACCATTTTTGTATTAGGCCCGTACAAGGGTCCACGCCCAATGATTCTGTCCCGTGATGAGATTGTGCTCGATTCGTGGATCCAAGCCACGCTCAGGGAACTCGCGTGAGCCGTGGTTTGGTGGACTATGGGTAATCGAACGGACCCATTTATTTCTTAGTTTGATCCGATTTTAAGTCTCGCTTAGGGATTTTAAAATAATTGGGCTAAGAAATGAATGAGGGATGGAAAAGCCAACCCTAAAATCCTATGTTTTTCTTTTAGAAGTCTTAGAAACTCTTTTCTCAGCCTTTGGAGACTCAAAGTCTGAAATTTATGTTGTGGAACCTTCCTTTCTGACGCCAAATGAGAAGTTTTTCCGCTCTGGAGCAACTTTCTCCGGAGCTGGTAAGGATTCGTCTTCGTGATAGTTGTTGTTCTAAGGCGTCACTGTGGATGCCCCCACGGAGGCATCACTGCAGATGTCACCATGGAGATACTTTCCATGCTCCAAGAAACTTCTCTGTGACCAAAGATACCTTCTATGATCCGAGAGATTCCCTTTGTCTGAAGGTTCTTCTCGTGCCTCATAGAGATTGAATGTGTCAGGTGCTCCAGCGGCGGTTGTTTAGCCAAAATCAAAAGGTTGCGTCTGGAGCTGGTCTAGCATGTGTTCAGACCTTCAGAAATAGAAACGCCTCCAGAGCACTAAATTTAGTCAAACACTTCATGATCTCTAGACATGGGGAATGTCCAATGTCAACAAGAATTCTGAATTTCGTCTCCAAATACACCTTATTTTGGCCAATTTGTTTGTCAAAGAGGAAAGTCACCTGATGCAAGTGCTCTGGAGGGAAATGGTTTGTACAAGCCTTTGACAAGGTATGATCATACGGCTCCAGAGCAACTGTCAAAACTTCCAAACTTCTCCTATAAATACCTTTTAACTTGTTCATTTCAAGGGAGACCCGGGCCAGGGAGAGCTCTTTTGGGACTTTTGAAAAGTTTTTCTAACATTTGAGTTCATCCTTTTGAGAGTTGTTCTTCAAATTTATGCTCTTCAAGTTTGAAGTTCTTTATAGAAATTTCACTCAAAAAGTCTCAAAATACTTGATGAAACGATGACATTAAAATTGAATGTATACTTTTTAAATATATCTAAAATAGAAGATACACAAAGGTAAATAACCCAAAGAATGATGACCAAACGCAACTTCATAGATAGTTTGGGGACCAATTTGACAATTTACATTACCATTCCCGATTTTCCCATTCTCTCTCCACATTATCATTTGGCAATTTACATTACCATTCCCAACGTGGCAGTTTACATTACCATTCCCAATTTACTCATTCTCTCTCTGCAATTTTCTCTCTTCTCTCTGCCTTTAGCCACGGAAAATCATAATCTACAACGACTCTCAAAGCCGCTCCACTTATTTCTCTCAAGAATTGCTCCGAAATTTTTGTTGCAAGGCTTGCAAAGTCGATTTGGTCAGCGTGGATCACTTGATAGGTATGTTTGGTAGTAATTTTTAAAGTTTAAAATCAAAATAAAAATTTGTGTTTGAAAAAAACTATAAAAAGTGATTCTTAAAGAATTCACAGTCAAAATTAAAAGCAGCTCAAAGACAATTTTAATTTATAAATTATGCAACAATCACTTTGAAGTATAATTAATGAAATTTTCATAATATCCATAATACCCTTAAAATTAATACTTGTATAATTACAGTTTACTAAATACTTAACTATTTTTTGTAACAGCTATTTTTTTCAACACATCTAACAATAATTATTTAACCCATAAGGTAATCTCTCTTTTTTATTTTAGGTTTTTTATTTTAATTTTCTTCCTTTCTTCTCGTACTTATTTATTTATTTTTACTGAGTATAGTTTTCTTTATTGTTCCAAAAAACATGTTTGGACGAGTTTTTCTTTTTTTTTTTCCTTGCATTGTTGTTGTTGTTGTTTTTTTGCCCGGAAGAAGTGAAAGATTCATGAGAAAAAAGTGGTCCAAACGTACTATCTTCTGTTTCGTAGTTTTTTTTTGCTTTTTTTTTTTCCCAGTGAGTGGAGTTTTTATGGTTTTATTTATTTTTTTCGAGGAATAGGATTTGCTGTGAATACTAAAAACGATATATATTGTATTTTCTGATTTTTTTTTTATATCCTGTTGCTACGTTTCTTTTTCTAATCTATTGCTTTTTTTTAATTATTATTTATTTATAGCTTTGTTAATCAATTTATTTGTTTATTTGCAGAATGGATGGCATCTATTCGAGAAAGCGTAACTCATTAAATATCTCTTTTCAATCTCTTATTACTTTAATTTTCATCTTAAAATTACTATTTTTATTATTTTTCAGTCTCCAATTTCATTATAACGATTATTTTATTGATTTAACTGTTTACAGCACCAATGTCATAGCTGATGTGGGGAGGTATTAACATCAAAAGAGTCCCCGCAAATATGTGCACCGTTGTCAACATATACTGCAAATATTGCCGCCTCAAAGTGGGTTGGCATTTTCGTAGAGTATATTTTACGTGTTCATTACCCTCTTTTTTTTTTTTTTTTTTTTTATAAAAAATGTAATCAATTACATGTATTTCAGGTTGAATTTGAAGTTGGTCCGAGAAATGTGGTACAGAACTGCCATTTGGTGTTTTTCAAGTAAAACTCTCAACCCACATCGGAAGTAACATTATTCTTTTTTGGGAATTGTAGTATATGCCACCCTTTAAACCTTTGGATTGAGTTCTGCCACCCTTGAAAAGTTCTTGGCATAAATGATACATTATGTTTTTTTTTTTTTTTTTTTTTTTTTTTTTTTTTTTTTTTTTTTGCATTTTTCACGTAAATAAATTTATGCAAACAAAATGCATCCTTTGTTTTGGTTTTTTTGTTTTTTTTTTTAAGTCGTCTATTTCATGACAGAGAGTGATGCTGCTTTTTAGTCGTTCTATCTCCTAAGATAACCAATTTAATCATCTTAATCCTATCAAATCTTAATCTGTCCCCAAGTCAACAATCAAGATTTGAGTCTCGATGGTCGCGTCACCACCCAAAATTCCTACATAATTAAATATCTGTACATCTTCAAATTAATCTATCGATTTATAGGCTAAATCACTATTTGTAGTGTAATTTTTTTTTTCATCCCTGCTTTAACTAATTTACCGGTTCTATTCCATTACTGTTTTCCTTATGTTTTAGGTGGTGATATGTTTTGAGACCCTCCAGTGTTTTGCCTGTTGAGTGGCCCTCGGCTGTGTGCTGTCTGGTGGTTTACTATGAATAAAACCTCTCTTTCAGCCGAAATAATAAATAACATCTCAAATCAATACAATCAAAATTTCATTTCTTCAAGTGTTTCGTTACTAATTGTCCCTGCAAGTCAGTTCTTAGTCTCATTGCTGTTAAAAATATTGTCCATACTTTTCCATTTTTCCTGATTTTTCTACCAAATGGAATTTTATTGATTGTAATTCGTGACTCATCATACATAATTGTTTCTTAAATCTCATTTTTCTGGTATGACTTTTTCTTTTCCATCTTTTATTTGATAGAGTTGATGAGAGGAAATTAAAAGAAAAAAAGTTTCACTTGAAAGAATGAAATTGTACTTGTATACTGTTTTGCATACTGTTTTGAAATAATGAAAGGGAAATAGTAGGGAATAGACCAATATGAAAAGTTTAAGAAAGTATATAGACAAACTTTTAGTTATAGAAATTAATAGGTCATAACTTGTCAAGTTATGGTTCATAACTAGATAAGTTATGGACAAACTTGTCAAGTTATGATTCATAGTTAGATAAGTTATGGACAAAAATCGGGAATAATTTGTCAAGTTATGGTTCATAACCAGACAAGTTATGGACGAAAACAATAATTTGGCCTATTTATTAAGTTATGTAAACTATTAGCCTATTAATTTTAATTCATCTCTTGACCTAGTTTTCTCTTTCTCCTATAATGAAATTACAGGTTTGACGAAAGTGTTCACGGTGTTCCGCCCTATTTGTGGGCTGGAACAAGTAGTGGGCTTTAAGCCCAAATGGCAATTGAAAAAAAAAAAAAAAGAAGAAAGAAGTTTGCTCTCGCAAGCTTAACTCGCGTGCAGCATTAACAAAAGAAAAAAAGCGCTGCCGTGAGTTACAGCCGAGAGAAAACCATAGAAAGAGAATGGAGAAAAAGGAGAGAGAGAAAGAGAAAAAGAGTAGGGTTTTGGTGCTTGTGTAAGATGATTGGGTGACAAAATATTATCCGTTTCGGCTCAAATTTGATGTGGAGAATCCTTATGGCGAGCTCTTCCAATCTACCGAACTTGATTTCTCATTTAGCATCTCTTTAGTACTCTCTTGAGTACTCCTATTTTGGTGAGACATAAGCTTTTCTTTGGTGTTATTGTTATTATCCATCTTTGATGATGATGTCTATTGTAATGACTGAGAAAATTCCAGACCTTAAATAATACAATTCATGTATTTTTAAGCCAAGAATTTTCTTAGAAAATATTATGTTATATTGTGAATGGAGGATTTATGGAATTAATATATGTATTCTTAAATTCTATAGCAAATTTCATGTTAAGTTAATGTTTCGATCAAGTAAATTCGATCGATAAATTCTCGCCGTATTTTAAGGCGGAATAATTTTCAGTACAAGTATAGTTTGAGAATCTTAATTTCAAGAATCTCTAAGCACAGCACGATGTTAGCGGCGTATAAAAAAA
>NW_010368035.1:81155-81725 GCF_000414095.1 Morus notabilis | reverse complement strand
AAAAAAATCCTTAATTGCTAGACAGTTAGGTTAAAGTCACAAGATAAATACCTATAGTAGATGGATACAATATGAGCTCGGGAGTTGACACTGTCAGAAACGTCATTCTTGGGATAGAATACAGAAAATTAAAATTTAGAATTTGTTCAGTCTAAAATTAATTTCAAGACTTGAAACAGTTTGAAATATTACGCGAGTAAGAATATAAAACAATATTGAATTATTCAGAAATTGATATTGGACTGTAAGTAGTAGATTAACTTACGTAAGCTAAACTAATTACCTCTAATCAGTATAAATTTAATCTGTTTAGAAGAAATAATTGAGGATAAGATCAGGCACGTAATCTTGCCTTAATCAGATACTTTATATAGTGAAATTTTTAGGGTTCTTACACTTTCTTTCTCTTATTCTCGCTCATTCTCTCTCCTCTCACGTTTTCTCTCACACAAACCATCAATGGCCAAATACTCAAGTTAAGATTCCGACCTCCATTTTTGACACCACCGGTGTCAATAGAAAGATCTCGACGAGCTGAGTTCAACGACATGCGGCACGACCTCCAACCCC
>NW_010368035.1:78132-78806 GCF_000414095.1 Morus notabilis | reverse complement strand
GAGCACTCGGGCCCATCAGTAAGAAAGATAAGGTAAGATAATAAAATTATGATAAGACATCATAATTAAGCATAATCAGCTCATGCATATTTATTCATGTGTACTTACAGTTATTTTGTGAGATATAGTTCCTACTTGCTGAGTGAAAGCTCAATCAGATATGTTCATGCTGTAGGTAAGAAACCTATCAGCAATTCTTGAAGGGCAATGGCAAGCGGCGGACGAATGGTGGAGATGGGAATGGATACCGCTCACGCAGTTATCTTCCGCAGTAAGTTTAAGAAAAATCATGTATATGTATATATGATTTAAAGGTTTCAAGCATGTATGTTTAAAAAGTATAGGTACATATGTATGTTAAAGAAACCGAGGTTGTAGCTAACAACCCTCGTTTTGAGTATTTAAGTTTTAGAACGTTGCAAAAGAGCATGCAACAAATAAATAAATTTTAAACATGACGATTTAAATGATTGATTTTAAAAGGGCTTTAAGATGTACTTGAATTTAAGATTTCTCACGAAATCCGTTTCAAAGTCAAAATTAAATGGCCCGATTGAATTGACTAGTTTTAGAAATGCTTTTAAAGAGCATTTGAAATAAGAGTTCAAATGCTGCTCTGTTTGAAAGATATTTTTAGAACGTTTTATCTTAACTGAAATTAAGAAAAGCTTTAA